>NW_027203391.1:0-80931 GCF_024711535.1 Dipodomys merriami | reverse complement strand
AGGCCCTGAGCTCAGGTCCCAGCACTGCCAACATTTGGATCCTGGAGTAAAAAGTGGAGTGTAACACCTGTTTTCCTTTTCTCTGAGTGTCCTGGGTGTAAGACATAAAAGAGAACATGTCTACAAATCTAGATATATGTGATAGGATGTCATCAATATAATAAATGGAATGTGTGTTATCACAGTCAATAAAATAAGTGGTAAATAAATGAATAAAACAGAAATACAATAGATAACCACAACAAACAGTATATGGACTGAACATCAATAGGTAGGTACAAATCCTATCTTTACAATGTATATAAATAGTGTGTTTCCCAGGGCTGGGGCATGAATTCAGGCCTAGGGAGCAGGCCTGACTTTCTTTTCCTCAAGCATGGTGAGCTTCCCTTTCATCCACAGTGCTGCAGAGTTACCCAGACCCTAAGTTCAAATCCAAAGCCTGGCAGATAAAATGGCAACAATTGCAAGCCAGGGAAATTTTTTTTTGCCAAGCAATTTCTTGAACTCAGGTCATGGCAACTCTGCCTCAGCTTCCATCACCCTAGGCTGTAGTGCAGCCACTGGAACCACAGATGATCCTGGGATCCTAGACCTCCAGGCCATGCAAGGTGGGGGGATGCAGAGAAAATAAGTGGTGGGATGACCTTTTTAGATTTTGCACCATGACCATCTGGGTCTGAATGACAAAGCTCCAAAGGGTACTTCACCTTGCATTGCTTAAGGCTGGTGGGCTATTGGGCTATTGGGCCATAGTCCTGCAGGGCAATATAGGACTAGAGTCGAATCCCAGTCATGTCACTTCTGCATGATGGGAGATCCTAAGAGACTCATTTCAATCTATAAGAATAATGGTGGAATGTTATAAATGTCACTGTTGAATGAGTTGCTCATGAATGATACTCGTATAAAATTAGACATCATGGTTTTAGTCGGCTGGTTCATTTTATATAATATGAAACATTAAAAGAATACTCTTTCTTACAGGGATGCAATGATTTCAGGACGCCAATTTTACTTAAGAGTTTATTTATTTATTTTTTTATTGTGAAAGTAATGTACAGAGGGGTTACAATTACATGGGCAAGATAATGAGTACATTTCTTATCAAGCATTGTAGCTTCCTCTTTTGTTTCCCTTTCCCATCCATTAACATCCTTCCCCCGCCTCCAAATCCAATCCTCCCCAACCCCCCTTCCTCACCCCACCCCCACACCAAAGTTGTAAAATTAGTTTTCAACATAACGACTTGTACATCTCAGTGAGGATAAAAACAAGAACATTAATTACATGGAGGCATAATAATACCCAAGAATGGTAGTAATGTAGTCTATATAACTGAATAATGGATAGACATCTCTGGCACTCTATAAAGATATATATTTATTGGCGTACTACCATCTGAGTGTCAATCTGTTCTTATTTTGTCAACTGCTGGGGCTTAATCTCAGGCCCTGGGAACTTCCTGTCAGTTCAATTTGCCCCAGGATGCCATGCTGACAGTGACCCATTCATGAATTTGTCCCTGTAGGCCATGAGATCAGATGTCAGAACTCCCAAACAACGAATCATGGAATAAAAAGCTGATGGTGACACATGTTTTCCTTTTCTGTGAAAATCCTGGGTGTCAGATATGAAGCAGAATACATATGTACACCTATAACATATGTAATCAATGTAATCAATGTTCTATGTGCCATAATAGACAATAAAATAAAGTCAATACGTGAACAAAACAAAAAATAAAATGAATAAATATACTGAACTCAATATGTACATACATATATCTGTAAATATAAATCATATATTTAAAATGTACATGAATAGGATTTTATTTAGTGCAGATGATCGATTTCAGGCCTAAGGAACAGACTTGTATTTCTTGACTTCAAGGAGGCAAGCTTCCCCTTCCCACACGGTGCAACACAGTTACCAAGACCATGAGTTCAAATCCCAGTCCTGGCAAGAAAAATGACATCTCTATGCTATATGACACCCAATTCTTAGGTATTTCATTCCGCCTCCATTTAATGAATGTGATTGTTGAAATGCTTAATAAAGTATTAACTAAAATCGATCAGTGTCCTATAATATCATTGTATATAATTTTATACTGGAATCATTCAAAGAACTGCCCATTCAATCATGACTCACATCACATTCCATTGGTATTCATATGGATAAAATGAGTTTCTTAGTATCTCCTGCCATTTGAAAGTGGCAGGACCAGGATTCAAACTGTGGGTTCCAGCTACCACCACTTAAACCTGAGGATAGGGAACTCACCGGTCTGTCCAAGAACATCAGCAAGACCAATGATTAGGCAGGCAACGGTGGCTCTCAGCACTCCTCCTTGATACTTACAAGGCTGTGAAAGGAGGGTCATGTTCAAAGTCACCCTAGGCAGGAAAGTCCTTGAGACCACTGTCCAACTTAAGTGGCAACAAAGCCACAAGAAGAGACATGTGGCTCACGCTAGCCTTGATCCAATGCAGCTCTTAGACTGTGCCCAGATCCTGAGTTCAAGGTCTGAGACGGGCAACAAACAGCCATACACAACAATTTGTGCAGCCATCCAAGTAAAGCAGGTCACCCTTTTGTACCCAACTGAATTGGACAGAGTTCCCTATGAAAGGGTCTGGCGAAGCCGCTGTCATTTTTACTCCACCCATGCTGCCTGCATCACAGGATTCCGGCCACAAACCCATTCTTTCCTGGTTCTTTCTGACCAATGGGATTCAAGAATGCTGGCCATGCCCACATTCCATGCTGCCCTGCAGCACCAGAATTACCTCTGTTGGTTGACACCACTACCAGCCATTGAGGAAAGTAGAGGTGGCTGAGTGGTGAGCAAGAGATCGAGGAAACTTTGGAGTAGGTTAGGATATTGACCTCTTAGTCACTGAGTGGGAGAATAGAGGATTTCCCAGAGCCTGGGAATGTGGCCAGCCCATCTTTCCCATCACAGCTCTCAGATGTCTGAAACAACAAGATTCCATGAGAGAGCTTATTGAACTCTTAGTCACTGAGTGGGAGAATAGAGGATTTCCCAGAGCCTGGGAATGTGGCCAGCCCATTTTTCCCATCACAGCTCTCAGATGTCTGAAACAACAAGATTCCATGAGAGAGCTGAGGACAAGAACTACTACGAGAACACCAGCAGAAGAATACTCCCGTCAGATCTGCAACATTCAACAAAACAAAGAACACGAAAAAGAGAGGGAGGCTCAAGACAAACATCATCTTATAAATATGATAAAAACAATTGCGTAAAATGAAAAAAACAAAAAAAAACATTTGAATACTTATCTTCGGGTTCATTCCATTAACATCAACTTATCTGAACTTAGTTATTACAAATAAGGGAAACCATGGGACCTATGTTTCTTTGGGCCTGGCTTACTTCACTTAATGTAATTTTTTCCAAGCCTTTCCATTTCCTAACAAATGGGGCAATGTCATTCTTTCTGATGGAGGCATAGAATTGCATTGTGTATATATACCACATTGTCTTGATCCATTCATCTACTGAGGGGCATCTGGGTTGTTTCCATAACTTAGCTATGGTAAATAATGCTGCAATAAAAATTGTCGTGCTGGTAGCTTTAGTTTGGTCTTGTTTGTGATCATTTGGGTAAATGCCCAAAAGTGGGATTGCCAGCTCATAAAGGAACTCTATGTGGAGTCTTTTGAGGAATCTCCATGCTGCTTTCCAAAGTGGTTGAACAAGTTTACACTCCCACCAACAATGCAGTAAAGTTCCCTTCTGTCAGTATGCCCTCCAGCAGCTGTTGTTATTAGAATTTTTTATTATAACCATTCTAACTGGGATGTGGTGGTATATCATTGTTGTTTTGATTTGCATTTCTTTAATGGCTAGAACTTGAGCATTTTTTCATGTGTCTATTGGCCATCATTCTTTCCTCTTCAGAGAAGTTTCTCGTTAAGTCTTTAGCACAGTCATTTATTGGGCAATTGTTTGTTTGAAGACTTGTTATGGAGGGATTTAATTTTTTAAGTTCCAGGTATATTTTAGATATGAGACCCTTGTCTGTTGTATGGCTAGTGAAAATCTTCTCCCAATGCGTGGGCTTTCTATTGATCTTCCAAGCTATGTCCTTTGCCATGCAGAAGCTCTGCAATTTCATGCAATACCATTTGTCCAACCTTTCTTTCATTTGTTGTGTTTCTGGGGCTCTATTAAGAAAATTTAGGCCTATGCCAAGGAGACCTAGGGTTTCTCCTACTCCATTCTGTAATGTTTTCAGAGTGTCTGCTTTGACTCTGAGGTCATTGATCCATGTGGAGTTGATTCTGGTGCAAGGTGATATATAAGGTTCTAGCTTTAGTTTTCCATAAGTAGTTAACCAATTTTACCAGCACCATATACTGAAGAGGCTGTCTTTCTTCCATTCTGTTTTTTTTAGCTCCATTATCGAAGATTAGATGGCTACAGGTCTTTAGGTTCATTTGTGGGTTTTCAAGTCTATTCAATTGGTCCTGGGGTCTTTTCTTGTGCCAGTACCAAGCTATTTTGATTACTATGGCTTTGTAGTAGAGTTTGAAATTTGGCATTGATATTTCTGCAGCACTGTTCTTTCTGTTAAAGATTGTTTTTGTTATTCAGGGTCTTTTGTTTTTCTATATAAATTTTTGGATTGCGTCTTCTATTTCCTTGAAGAATAAGATTGGAATATTGATAGGTATCACATTGAATTTGTAGATAGCCTTGGGAAGTATGGCCATTTTCACAATGTTGATTTTTCCAATCCAGGAGCATGGGAGTTTTTGCCAAATTCTAAGTTCTGGTTTGATTTCGTTTTTCAGGTTTTCAAAGTTTTCACCATAGATGTCCTTCACTTGTTTGGTTAATTCCTAGGTATTTTATTATTTGTGGGGCTATTACAAAAGGAGTTGCTTTCCTGATTTCAGTCACACTTTTCTCATTGTTGGCATATACAAAAGCCATTGATTTATGAAGGCTAATTTTATACCCTGCTACTTTGCCAAAGTTTTGAATCATATTGAAGAATTTGGGAGCAGAGTCCATGGGATTCTTTAAATGCAAGATCATGTCATCTACAAAAAGGGAGAGTTATATTTCTTCTTTTCCTATTTGGAACCCCTTGATGTTTACATCTTGTATTATTGCTGTAGTTAGGCAATTTAATACTAGATTGAAGAACAAGGGAGTGAGTGGGCATCCTTGTCTCGTTCCTGAGTTTCGAGGACATGGAGTTAATTTTTCAACATTGAGCATAATACGGGCTTGAGGTTTTAATATACAGCTTTTATTGTACTGAGGAAGGTTGCATGGATTCCTAGTCTTTGCAGAAACTTCATCATAAAGTGGTGTTGGATCTTGTCAAATGTTTTCTCTGCATCTATTGAGATAACCATGTGGTTCTTATTCTTGCTCTTGTTGATGTGAATTACGTTATCTTGTTTGCGTATATTGAACCAGCTTTGCATCCCTGAAATGAATCCTGTTTGATTGTGACCTATGATTTTTTGGATAAATTGTTGAAGTCGATTCGCCAAAATTTTGTTGAAAAGTTTTGCATCAATGTTCATCAAAGATATGGGTCTATAGTTCTCTTTCTTTGATGAGTCCCTGCCTGGTTTTGGGATGAGAGTTATTATAGATTCATAGGATGAATTTGGTAGTAAACTTTCTCTTTCAATTCCATTAAAAATTTGAAGGAGCATTGGTGTGAATTCTGCTTTGAAGGCCTTGTAGAACTCTGCTGTAAAACCATCTGGTCCTGGGCTTTTCTTAGCTGGGAGGTCTCTTATTGCTATTTCTATTTCAATGCTTGATATGGGCTTGTTAAGATGGTTTAACTCATCTTGATTTAGTTTTGGCATGTTGATATTTGCTAGGAAAAGGTCCATTTCTGCCATGTTCTCAAACATATTAGCATAAAGGTTTGAGAATCATTCCCTTATAATTTTCTGAATCTTGTTTGTTTCTGTGGTGATATTTCCATTCTCATCTCTGAGTTTGTTTATTTGGGTGTGTTCTCTTCTTTTTCTGATAAGATTTGCTGGGGGTCTGTCTATTTTGTTGATTTTTTTCAAAGAACCAACTCTTTGTTTTGTTGATTCTTTCTATTTTTTATTCTAATTCATTTAATTCTGATTTAATTTTAATTATTTCTTTCCATCTACTGGTTTGGGGTTTATCTTGCTCTTTTTCAAGGAGGCTCAGCTGTCTCATTAAATTGTTAGTTTCAGATCTATCGAATTAGTTGATGTAAGAACTCAAAGATATAAACTTGCTTCTGAGTACCACCTTTGCTGTGTCCCAGAGGAGCTAGTAGTTTGTGTGCTCATTTTTGTTGAATACCATGAACACATGAATTTCGTTTCTAATCGCTTACATGACCTACTGGGGGTTCAACAGTGTGTTGCTCAGCATCCATATGTTACAGGACTTTCTTTTGTTGCTTTTGGTGTTGAGTTCTAATTTTTTTCCTTTGTCATCTGAGAGAATGCACGATTTTACTTCAGTGTTCCTGAATTTGGAAATATTTGCTTTGTGACCTAAAATGTAGTCTATTTTGGAAAATGTTCCATGTGCTGCTGAGAAGAACATGTATTCTGATGCTGCTGGGTGAAATATTTGGTAGGTGTCTTTTAAATCTAGTTGATCTATGCGGTTTTTTATATCTGTGGTTTCTCTGATGAGTTTTTGCCAAGTTGATCTATCTAGTGGGGATAGTGGTGTATTAAAGCCCCTAACAATTAATTCATTTGGATCTATATGAGATTTGAGAGAAAGTAGTGTTTCTTAGATAAATTCGGATGCTCCATTGTTTGGGGAATAGAGATTTAGAATTGTAATCTCTCCTGAAGTAGAGATCCCTTAATTAGTATTAAGAGACCTTCTTTATCTCTTCTAACTAATTTTAATTTGAAGTCTATTTTATTTGATATTAGTATTGCAACTTCTGCCTGTTTATTGGACCCATTTGCTGGATAGATTTTGTTCCAGCATTTCACATTCAAAATGTGTAGTTTTTAATGGACAAGGTGGGATTCCTGAAGGCAATAGGTAGAAGGATCTTCCTTTTTAATCCAACTAGACAGTATATGTCGCTTAATTGAAGCGTTAAGCCCATTAATGTTAAGAGGTAGGACTTAGAGTTATTTGGGAGTTCTTGCCCTTTTATTCACCTTCTTTGTGGCTGCCACAACAGGGTTCTTCCTATGGTTCTGGGATTCTCAGTTTGGGTGTGGTTTCTTGGTGTTTATTGTGGTCTTGTAGGTTTTCTATGTGTAGGTCATCTTTAGGTATCTTTGTAGAGCTGGTTTGGTGGAGATATATTGTTTCAATTTTTCATTGCTACGGAAGATTTTTATTTGACTTTCAGTTATGAAGGAGAGTTTAGCTGGATACAGTATTGTTGGTTGATAGTTGCTTGTCTTTAGGTTATGGCATACATCATTCTAGGCTTTTCTTGCTTTAATTGTCTCTGCTGATAAATCTTAGGTGATTCTAATTGGTTTCCCTTTATAGGTTATTGATCTTTTCTCCTTGACAGCTTTAAGGATTTTTTTCTTAGTCTGAATTGATCCTGTGCGGATAATAATTTGACAGTAGGATGTCCTGTTCTGGTCTGGTCTATTTGGAGTTCTAAAAGCTTCTTGTATTTGAATAGCCCTATCTTTTTGCATGTTTGAAGTTCTTTGCTAGGATCCTGTTAAACAAATTTCCTAGACCATTAACTTCTGACTCTAGGTGTTCCTTTACACCCATTATCCTCAGATTAGGCTTTCTGATGGTGTTTTCCAAATAGAATTGAATAGATAAATCATATTTCTTGGATTTGTCTTGGATGGGCTTATGTTCTTTCTCTATAGTATCTAGGCTGTATTGAATCCCTGAGATTCAATCTTCTACATGGTCTAACCTACTGTCAAACTTTCTACTTCATTTTTTATTTCTTCTCCTTCTAATTGGTCGACTTTGATGACTTCAAATTCTTTGTTGGACCTTTGTTCTAGATCTTGTAAGAAGTTCTTTATTTCCTTAATTTGGTGTTCAGTATTTATTCTCAAATCACTTAGTTGATTTGTTATGGTTTCCTAGGACTCCCATTCCTTCTGTTGTTCTCCAATGAGCATTCCCTTTACTGTCTACCTGATTTCTTTCAGCTCTCTGTTTCTGTATTCCATGAATGCATCCATTCATCTTTGTCCTTTCTCATCCCGATCTCTCAGTTCCTGTATTTCTATTTGATTAAGATCCCCATGTTTACACATTTCCTGTATTTCTCTTTGAGTGTTCTCAGCCTGTTCACGCCATTCCTGACTTTCTCTTTGTCTGTTCTCAGCCAGCTCACATAATTGCTGTCTATCTGTTTGACTGATCTCAACCTACACTCACAATTCCTGTCTATCTCTTTGTCTGATCTCAACCTGCTCACACCATTCCTTTATTTCTCTTTGAGTGTTCTCAATCTGCTCACGAAATTCCTGTATCAATCTTTGAGTAGCTTCCTCAAGCTCATGAGTCTCCTGTATTGATCTTTGGTTTGCCTTCTCTCTCTCGCTATCATGCTCACACTGAGAGTTTTGCAGGTTTTAACTCTTTTCATTTACCCTGTTTACCTGTATTGTTTGTAGAGCTTTTTGGGAACTCTCCTCTGGATTATTATTTATCTATTCTCTCCCCTGATTGTCATGAATGGGAGTTGAGAACCCCAGGCTTGCCATTTTTCTTGTTTTTCAGGCTTGTTCTGCCCATTTGGGATGAGAATAACATGTTTTGTGCTAGAACACTATTTTAAGGTAAGCATCAACCAAAGTCCCTAGTTGCACAGTCAAAAGTCTGCAGATACAATCTGGTTTAAGAGATGCAATCTATTGAACATCAAACAACTATGTCTTAATGGACTAAGAACAGCAAAGGAGAATTTGGCAACCAGAAATTATTAGGTTTAGGTAAAATTTGGGGAACAATAGGATTGGAGGGATGTGGGAAGGTGAGGAAGAGTGGATTTAACCATGTCCTCATCTCAAAGAGGGAAATTGATTGGACAGAATGATAGCAGTGAGAGAAAAAAGAGTAAGAAAAGGGAAGAAAAAGGAAAAAAAATCACAAGAAAAAATGGAAAAACAAAAATTTAATATTAAAAATTGAAACCCTTAAAAACTGCAAGTTTGAAGAAGCAGTATTCAGAGAAGAATGGTGATGGGATGAGAGGAGGGGAGGCATAGAAAGGAAATATGAAAAACTAGAAAAATAAAAATGTTTTAAAATATTATATGGGTAAAAAGAGGTAATACTGCTATTAAAGAATTTAAGTCTATGAGGTTTTGAATTGAGTAATAAATTTCTGGATTAAGTGTGTACACAATGGAGTATAAGATCTAATAATCGACGACAGGTATATTTGAGGTTGAGCAGAACAGCAATTAAGTCATGCAGAAAAGAATGAAAGAGAAGAAGTGAAAAGAATGAGAAAAGATAGAAAGAAAGAAAGAAAGAAAGAAAGGAAGAAAGAAAAGGATCAAAAGTTCAGTAGAGATTAAAAAATAAGCACACACATATATTCACCTAAAATAAAAATTATATGAGGAAGAAAACAATAAACAATAAAAACAAAAATTTTAAAAAACAAAAAAATAAAAATAAATAAAAATAAGGTACAAAAACAATAAGAAAGTACTTTGATTTTTTTTTGTGGGCTGAGATATGGGAAGATTCTGTATTTCCCTTGTGTCAGTAACGAGCCTCTTGGTGGAGTCCCTGGTCTGCTTGTGGTGTTTGGTTTTCCTGTGGCTTGATTGGTTAGTTAAGGCAGTTTGTTTGGGCAAGCAGATAATGCTCTGCTTTAGCGAGGATTTTGTGATCCTCCTCTCAGGCTAGTTCAGTGGGAGAGGGATCTCTTTTGAGTATTGCAAAAGAGGGAGATATCTGTTTTCTCTTGTTTGGTGATGCTTTGATGAGGCTAGGTTCTGGGTTGAGTTGAGGCCTTTCAGCAAACAGTAGCTTTTCCCTGAGTGGCTAGCTTCTGAGACACTCACAGAGCACAGCCTGGAGCCTTTCTCAGAGTTTATGTTTACTGAATTTCAACTGACTAGGCTGCTATAGGGAGGGGCAGCCTCTGGCTCTGTTTACCCAGTGATAAAAGCCACTCCCAGGTGGCAGATTTCCTCTGCCTGGGGTGGGTAACATTTTCCTGGGTGGAGTTGAGCCTGGCAGGTCTGGGCAGGTTCCTGTGACCTGCCAAATAGCTGTCTTGTTATCTCCCAAGGCTGAATTGGAACTGGCAGCTCAGCAGAGCCTTTGTCAGTATCAAAGATGGAGCTCTCCAGTAGTGGGCTGGGGGATGAATGCCTTCCCTCCTCTGATCCATGAGAAGGAGTGAGTATGTCAGGCTTCTACTCATGATGCCAGAGTCTTGGTTCCTGGGTTATCTCTGATCTGCTATCTGCAGTGTGAAGATATCTGCTCCTTGTCAGTTCTTGCTGGTGTTGTGTAGAATCAGCTTGCCCGCTGCATCTGGTGCATTTGTCCCAGACCATGTGGCAGGTGTGACAGCTGCTGCCGCTGCCACAGCTCCTGGCAAGTGCTCAGATCTGTCTCTTTGCCTTGATTTTCCCTCTCTAGCCAAACTCTCTGTATTGTGATGGCACACTTGGTGTAATTCTCTGGCCTAGTACTGTTCACTGGAACACTAAAACTGCTTTTTATGCTAAAGTTTATTTAGCCTCCAGCTTCTCCCCCGCCATCTTCCACACCCTATCTTGAGGCTTATTTTATATTCCTGACATTTTTCTACAATTATAGTTAATTTTCCATAATGGGCTAATGTATTATATTGGATATACAAAAGTAAACTGAATGCTTATTCCATTAATCCTTTGCCACTTGTCTAATACCAATATAAATTATCCATGTGTTTGAGGTAATGAAAATATCAACAGATATAAACAAGATAAATCAGTCTGTAGTAGACAAGTATTTTCACCTTTATTTTGAAAGTTGGTCCTTTTTTACACTACAGAATATTCTTGAGAAAATGTGCTCCAGGCTCCACAACTGAATAATATTACGGTTTAATTTATCATAAGAGAAGGAAAGAAGAGGAACCTTCCTTCCAAAAGTTTGATCCCAGGAATGTGATGTACTTTATGGTGCCTAGTTGGAAATGAACAATTTTCACAGTCAACCTTGGAAAGCCATCTTGATAGACAACTTCTGTAAGTGGTTACAAAGCACTATTGATGGCTTTGCAATGATGCCTGATTGCCTCATTGTGGGACAATTAAAACAGGAATTTAGTAAGCTGTTCTTTGTAGTTTTAGAAAAAAACCCATTGACTCTAGGCCAGGGGATCACAGGGGCCAAGAGAAACTACTAACTTGAATAGTAATCCTAGACCTCTAAAACAAAACACACACACACACACACACACACACACACACACACACACACACACACACACACACACACACACACACACACAAACACACAAAAAGCACTCCAGTAAGCACAGCCAAGCAGGGTTGCTATTACAGCCTACATGAAGTCAGGCAAAAAACTGAAGCTGAGAGTCATTTAGCCGATAGCTAAAATATTTTTATGAGGCAAACTCAAATGAGACTCCAGAGAGAGGGTCAGAAAGTCTGATCAGAGAGACTAATATTGGTCACACAAAGATTAGAAAGTAGAATTCCTTGTAGAACAAATAAATCATAGAAATCCTGTGCATGTAAAAAAAAGACAGCAGACCAAATTCCAGAAATTCACATTTTCTTAGAAGTCAGCTTAATCAATTATCAATTCAAATCTTTGAATTCTTAAATATTTGACCATATGTGGGAGAAGACTGAAGAGAAAGAAAATGGCATCATTCTCTTAGAAGGTCCAATATCACATTAGGAAGTAATCCAGCACAGATTTGTAATAAAAAGAAAACACATTTATTCCAAATGAGGGTTTTATTTCTTTTGATGTAAAAGTTCTTAAATTAGGTGCTAGTAATTACCATACAATTGATCCAGTCTCCCAGCTGAGTTGATACTGACTGCAGTATTCCCACATGAAGGAAAAGAGAAAATTTACAAATATCTGATGAAATGAGTAAAAGGTGAAGTGTTCTAATAGTAATATCTGAGATTTAGATACAGGTGAAGAGGGCGATTTTCTTTTCTAAAAATCCCCCATTTTTACCTGGTGCCAGTGGTTCACAGCTGTAATCCTAGCTACTCAAGAAGCTGAGATCTGAGGACTTCAATTCAAAGACAGCCTGGGCAAGAAAGTCCCTGAGACTCTTATTTCCATTTAACCCCCAGAAAACCAGAAGAGGCACTGTTGCTCAAGAGGTAGAGCACTCACCTTGAGTTGAAGAACAGTGCCCAAGCCCAGACTTCAAGCACCTCGAACAACAACAACATATCCCCATTTCATGGATTGCCTACATCTTCTCTTAACACTCAACAAAGGAGCCATTTTATCACCCACTACCTTTAAGTCCTAAACTAGCTATTGGAAATAGATTCATTTGTTATCTTATATCAAACAGTTCATATTTGCGGAAACAAATACCAGCAGTGGTAAATTTTTTCCAGTCCTTCAACTCTGGGCCTGGGCCCTGAACATGGATATACTGGGAGCTTTCATGTGAGGCTGTTTGTTATTGATTGGATTACTGCCCAGGAGGAAAATTACTGGGGCTTAAGGGAGATACAGGTTTAGTCTTTTCAGGAAACTCCGTCCTGCATTCCACAATAGTTGAACCAGTTTAATTTCCCACCAACAGTGTAATAGAGTTCCCAATTGGCCAGCATTTGCTACTGTTAGTTTTCTTAGTAATGGCCATATTAACTGGGACGAAGTAGAATCTGTCTTGTTTACTTATAGATTTGTATGCACCTTCTAGTTTCAATAAGTGAATGAATCCATGAAACCTATATTGCTCTGTGTCTGCATTCCTTTCTCATTTAATGTAATTTTCCCAAACCTTTCATTTTCCTTACCACTGGTGAAAAGTCATCTTTCTGATGGTTGAATGTAATCCCATTGTTTGTGTGTGTGTGTGTGTGTGTGTGTGTGTGTGTGTGTGTGTGTGTGTGTGTGTGTGTGTGTGTGTGTATTTGTGTGTCTCTGTGTGTGTGTGTATGTGTGTAAGATGACTATAGGCCCATAAATTCATTTCTAAGCATTTTGTATCATCTGTAATTTTGTAATTCCATATTAAAGTTGGATTGCTTTCTCTACTGCACTGAAGAATATTGTTGGGATTTTGATGAGTATTGCATTGCCAATTGTTTGGGGGAAGTATTGCAATTTTTATGTGTGTCTTTTCTTTTTTGGCACTGGGGATCGAACCCAGGACATTGCACTTGCTAGGCAAGCGCTTTGCCACTGAGCTACATCCCAGCCCAGTATTGCAATTTTTAAAATGTTAATTCTTCCAACCAGGAACATTGAAAGACTTTCTATTTCCTTGAATCTCCTTCAATTTCCCTTTTTATATTTTTAAAGTTTTCACATATAGGTCCTTCACAATTTTAGTTAAATTAATTAATTCCTAGTTTTGTAGTTGTTGTTTTGTTTTGTTTAGATTTGATTTGTTTTTGAGGCTAATACACATGAGGTTGTATTTTGGATTTCCCCATGGATCTTCCCATTGTTGGTAACAGAAAAACTAATGATTCTTGTGGTTTTTCCCCCTGGTACATTGCTGAAGGGTAGCATCACCTGAACTAACTTGAGGGAGGAAGCCGCAGGGTCCTTTAAATACAGGGTCATTTCATCTGTAAAAGGGGATAGTTTTACTTCTTCCATATTTGGATCTGCTTTATGTTTTTCTCTTGTCTAATGTTCTTGCAAGAAATTCCACCACCATATTGAAGAGTAGTAGAGAGAGTGCACATCCTTGTCTCATTCCTGATGTTAATGTCTTTAGGCTTCTACCGTGAGGTAAATGCTAATTATCTGTGTCATATACATACTCAGTATTATATTGATTCTCAGACCTTTTAAACATAAAGCGGTACTGGAGCTTGTTCAAAGCTATTTCTACATCCCTATAGAAGATCATGTGTTTCTTGTCCCTGCTTCTGCTGATAGTTTGTTTTACGTTTATTCACAAGAATATTAAATCCACTTGTATCTAAGATGAATCCTGTTTGATCATACCATATGATTTTTCTTTGGTAGTTGCTGAAATTGGTTAGTGAGAATTTTATTAAGAAGTTCTTCTTTAATGCTTATCAAAGAGTTGAATTCATAGTTCTCTTTCTTTGGTGAGTCCCTATGTGATTTGGGGAAGAGTCTAATTCTAGCTTCATAGAATGTGTTTGATAATGTGTCTCTCATAGATACTAGAAGGATGCATCTTGTTTTTAAATGCAACCTAATCTATGTCCTCTATTTGGAAATTTAAGTCCATTGATATTGAGAGTTGACAGAAATATCTGATAAGTCCTGATATGTTATACACCAGTTGTTAGGAGCTGTGCCTGATCTACTCTTAATAAATTTACCTTGAACTCTGGTAAGGAACATTTATATAACCAGTTCCTGTTCTTCTTGATCTTCTCTATGTACGATATATTTGATTAAATTCTATCATGCTGATTTGGTGGAGATACGTTGTTTCAAGTTGTCTTTGTCATGAAATATGTTTATTTATTCTTTAAATGTAAAGGAAAGTTTGGCGTGGGACCTTATTCACGGTTGGTAGTTGTTTACATTTAGTGTTTGTCATATATCATTCCAGGCTCTCCTTTTCACCATATCAGCTAAGAAATCTGTTTTTCTTCTGACTGTATATCCTTTATAAATAATCAATCTTTTCTGTATGGCAGCTTTAAGAATCCTTTCCTTGATCGTTAATGATCCTCTAATGGATTAGGATGTCATGGTGGATTGTTCAGTTCTAGAATTCTGTGTTTGTTCTAAAGGCTTCTCTTCTTTGAATGAGCCTATCTGTTTGGATGTTTGGCATGTTCTCTGATAGAATTCTGTAATATGTTTCCCATCCATTTAGTTTCCTGCTCTTCTCCTTGATACCAATCTCTCCGAAATTTGATCTTCTAACTGAGTCTTGACGTTCTGGCAAGATCATTTCTTATTTCTTGGATTTGTTCTAAGTGATTTTTTCCTCTTTCCTATTAGATCTATTCTGTATTTGGCCCTGAGATTATCTTCTATGTCATCTATTTGCTGTGGAGGCATTCTACTTTGTTTTTTATTTCCCTGTCTTCTAGTTGGTAATTTTTTAGGAGTTCTATCTTTCTATTAAAGCTTTGTTTTAAGTCTTTTATGGACTTTCTGTACATTTTTTGGGGTCCGGTCATGGGGCCTGAACTCTGGGCCTGGGCACTGTCCCTGAGCTCTTCAGCTCAAGGCTAGCGCTCTACCACTTGAGCCACAGTGCCACTTCCAGGATTTTTCTTTCTTTCTTTCTTTCTTTTTTTTTTTTTTTTTTTTTTTTTTTGCTTATGTGGTGCTGATGAATCGAACCCAGGTCCTCAGGCAGGCAAGACAAGTGCTCTACCACTGAGCCACCTTCCCATCCCTCTGTACATTTTTTCTTTGGGTGGGGGATTTGCAAGGGTTGTTTTCTTAGCTGTGTCTTCTCTCAGATCTTTTAACTAGGCATCCAGTTTTTCTTGAACTCCCTTGACTTCTCAGACTTTATTGATTTTTTTGTTTGTAGTCTCCATGAATTATTTTGCTAATCTTTGGTTGGTCTCATTTGTTCACAAATTTCCTTGTAGAGGTTTTCTATCTTTCCATTAATTACATTTTTCAGCAGTATATGTAATAAGTTTCGATAACTCTCTTCTAGGTCCTTGATTGTCTGTTCAAATGCCTGGTTATTTACTGTGTGAATTATACTACCTTGACATCTATTTTCTTGTATTTTTCTGATTTCTTTTGTCCATTTGGAGGTGTTCTTTTGGGGGAATCTATGATCTTAATAGGTGACTCTCTATGTTCTTGGTTGATTTGCCAGGTCTTTGTTTGGTCTCCTGTTATGATTTGCTTTTCTGGATTTGCATTTTCGTCAGGTCCATTAAGTGTAGGAATAGAAAACAGTTGTGGTGAGATGTTGTGATGTTAATATTTGTGGTTACAGTGACAGTTCAGACTGTCCAGTAGTATGGTGAATTGTCTATGTGTATTGATGTGGCTTTCTCTGATGTACGCTTCTGTTCCTGCTTTTTTCCATGTTGCCCATTTATTTTCACACTGCAGATGTGCATTTGAATGTGTTGGTCAACACAGTCATAGCAGTCAACTACCTGGCTGGAACCTTTTCATAGAATTCTATTTTCTTGTGAAGACAGTATAAAATCTTCTTATGAATGATATGTTTATAATTATCTCTATATTTATAGACATATCTATAGACATATTTATAGCATATCTATAATTATAGCTGATTTAATGTGACCCTCTAGAAATGGAGTATCTGCTAGGACTATAAACCTCTGTTTCATTAGAGATTACTAGGGTAATTTTCTGTTGTTATTCTGTTATTGTTTTTCCTCTTCCTCAGATTTATTTTTATATTATGGATGTTTTCACATAATTTAGGATTTGCGATTGTTGTATCAGGTTATTTTTCTTTTTCTGCTTATATTACGTTGAAGTAGTGATTTCAGGCTTGTATGAAGAAACAGAAAGAGACAGAATGTTTGTTATTAAATTTGGGAGAAAGAAGATATTTTAACCTATTTACTACAAATAAATTCATATTAAGCAAAGCTAATGAAAATAATTACTAATTTACTCTTCAAAGGATGAGTATAGTACTCTTGGATATCTTGGAAGAAAAGACTTTAGACTCATTACAATTTATAACTTACATTAAAATTAGTGCCTAAACGTTCTTCTTCAGAAAGGGAAAAGCTCCATTGCTTTCATATTAGTATTATAAAATCATAATAGACGCATGTTTAATTGTTTTCCTCTGCTTTTTATCAAGTCCATTTTTCATCCATTAGGTATCTAGGGCTTTGAATGACCAATTTCTTAAAATACCTATATTTCTTATATTGTGATGTAAATCTCAGTAATATAAATATGAATTTATCTTTCAATGTTATCTTGAGCTACATTCATATGAAATTTATGCACTCTCAAACAAGAAACCTGACTATTTTACTCTATTCTATGTTTTAATCAATAAATCCATTCTCTTTAGAAATACGTTCTCATCTTTTATATTGCTCCAGTAAACATCATGTGTTTCTAGTACTTTCACTGACGTAAATATAAAGTTTGGAACAAGAAGACAACCTCCCTCCATTATCACTTTAAAGTAAACCCTTGGGGATTATTTTATATATAAAAATAAAAAAGTGCAATGCAATGTTTATACATGAATAACATAATGGGTAAGTCAAAAGACACAAGAACTACCACAGCAATTCTCAATTGACTTAAAGGCACCAAAATATTGTGTTCATGAATATCACTCATTTAAAAAAATAACTCGTCAATACAAAGTTTATATTATATTTGAAATTTACAAAATGAAAATTACACTCAGATTTGCTGTCAATATTCTGTTTCCAGTAATACATTTATTCAGCAAACAGGGAAACAAAAAATAAGGGTTTGTCACATATAATGAAAAACGTAGAAGCAGACTGTGTTTCCTTAAGATGATAAGTACGTGCAAATTGTGTGATTTATTCAAAGATACTATAAACATTCATAAGAAGATTTGTGATCAGAAGTGATAGGTAAGAAAAGTACCTGGAAAACTGTATACATAAATTGAGCTTTCAATATAGGATGACAAGTTTTCAATAAATGAGCCTATTATTCTCTATTTCTAACACACATACAGTATTCTACATTTTCCCACATACTTCCATTCTCTTACCTCAGTACCTGATTAATATTCTTATTTTTCATGATGTCAATTCTTTCTAAAATAACAAGGTGGGCATTCTGTCCCTAGATCCAATACATTTTAATATTTTGGAATAGTAGCATGAATTCATGGAGTTTGACTTGAATGTCAAGTTTGAAGATATTGTATTCAAGTTACTGTTAATTGGCATGAAACATACAAAGATACACGGTATACTAAGAAAGGACTTGATCTCGGGGAAACATACAGGTCCAAGCAAGATCCTGAATCAAAGAAAAGCAAGGGAACAAACATCAATCAACTATAATTACAAAGGAATGAAACTGATCTCCGATGTGTCTGGGTGGCAGCACTATGTGTGTGTGTGTGTGTGTGTGTGTGTGTGTGTGTGTGTGTGTGTGTGTGTGTGTGAGTAGAGAGAGAAAAAGAGAGACAGAGAGAGAGAATTTAGTGTGGCGTCCATATTTACAGTCCATAGAGCATTACCTGTTAGGGAGTATGTGCTCCTATCAGAGCTGTGATACTACTGTCATCACTTTACTGCAAAAAACACTTGCTTAAACTCTAATTAGCTGGGCGCTGGTGGCTCACGCCTGTAATCCTAGCTACTCAGGAGGCTGAGATATGAGGATCGTGGTTCAAAGCCAGCCCGGGCAGGAGAGACCGTGAGACTCCTATCTCCAATAAACCACCAGAAAACCGGAAGTGGCGCTGTAGCTCAAGTGGTAGAGCGCTCGCCTTGAGCTGAAGAGCTGAGGGACAGCGCCCAGGCCCAGAGTTCAAGCCCCACGACCGACAAAAAAAAAAAAAAAAAAAAAAAAAAAAAAAAAAAAAAAAACTCTAATTAAATTTGGAAAATAGACTAACATCTTATACGATTGTTTTGACAATTAATTACTATATTGAAGGCAAAAGGGAGGAATTAAAGATCAATATAATCTTTTCCTTATCTTCTAAATATTACACAGCCATAGATGTGATTTCAGGAGTCTTCTGCCATGTACTGCCAGTTGAATGACTAATATGCTTAATAATATGTAAATATGATAGGGAAATTGATCAGCCAGCAAGCACAAAGAACTAGTGATAAAATTGAGCTTTTGAGCAGGGTTGCCACAACTTTTATGAGTGTAATTCTTTCATATGAACTTCAAATTTTGTGGCTTTCCCTGTGTGCTTAAATGGCAAGAAAGTACTGTAGAGACAAGAACTCCTGTTCAGCCAAGTAGAAAGTGCTCATGAGTCCCATCCTCATGTTGCAAATTTCCAGTCCACATAGACTCTCTTTTATTTTTTTTATTTTTTATTTATTTTTTATTGTGAAAATACTGTACAGAGGGCTTACAATTACATGAGCAAGATAATGAGTACATTTCTCATCAAGCATTGCAGCCTCCTCCTTTGTTTCCCCTTCCCATCCCTTCCCATCCTCCCTCCGCCCCCCCACCCAATCCTCCCCGCCCCCCCCCAAGTTGTAAAGTTCGTTTTCGACATAACGACTTAGTTCTCATTGTTGCCTCCATCAGAAAGAATGCCATTGCCCCATTTGTTAGGAAATGGAAAGGCTTGGAAAAAATTACATTAAGTGAAGTAAGCTAAGCCCAAAGAAACATAGGTTCCATGGTTTCCCTTATTTGCAATATCTAGTATATGTCTGAATCAAGCAGAAAAGGTCAGATAAGGTGATGTTAGGGAAATGAACCCTAAGATATGTATTCAAATGTTTTTTTTTTCATTCATGCGATTGTTTCTAATGCATTTATAAGATTATTTCTTTGTTGCTTTGTATGTCCCTCTTCCACAGTATAACCCCTGCTTTCACTGTATTTGATGTCGGTATAATTTGTGGAGGAGAAGGGGAAAGACACATAGACTCTCTTTTAGAGTGCTTTCATTTAATATACTTCAGCACCTCATCCTTACCTGTGGGAGACAGGAAAAAATATAATTTTGTTTGTGTATTAAATTATGTAAATTAGCATGTACAGGCATGATTTGTTTAAATACAGAAGTTTGTAATAAATATAATTAGGAATCCTTTCTCAATAAAAATATAATGAAAATCACATAACAAGACTAGAAGTCATAGAATTTTGTGCATGAAAACATACATTAGATTATTTGCAGAATTTCTATTTTGAGAAAAATTTATCCCTCAATATTTGAAGGATAAAGCACTTTACCTAAGAATTGAAACATTTTATTGAAAAATATATTTCTTGGAGAAGTTTTTGTTTCATAATTTTAGGGATACCGTTGGACCCATTACAACAATGAGATGTACAAGACGTTATGTCGAAAGACGAACTTTACCACTTTGGCTGGTGAAGGGGTAGAGATGGGAAAGGATGGTAAGGGGAAACAAAGGAGGAGGCAACAATGCTTGATAACAAATGAACTGATTACGTTGCCCATATATTTGTAACCCCTCTGTACGATATTTTCACAATAAAAAATTTTTTAAGAAGAAAGTGATCCCAAAGTAATCATTTTTCTTCTTGTTTTCCTATTTCCATGTGATTTACTCCAATTTAGAAATCCAGATATATCATTTAATTTAATCTAGCCAAAAATATTGAGTATAGGGTTCTTATACTCTCTACATTCTTCACGCTAAGATCATCAAATATGGTGAGTTTGAAATGATTAGTCTCTGTTTAACCTATGTTAATATTATTTACAATGTGAGTGAAATGTTTAAAAAGTAGTATTTATTTTAGTTTCATTGCTCTGAAGAGACAATAAATGATATAATCAAAGGTTAAAAATGATTAGATTTAAAATTTAGAATTCAGGAAATGTTTTTGACCTCACTGGTTACTGGAGCCTTCACAACAACCTCATGTGATAATGTATATTAATGAAGAAAAATCTCACAGGTTAGACATTTACAAATAGAAAAATCATGTCATTTTGAATATGTAGAGCTACATAACAGAAAATTTAGCTTTTAAATACCTGAATATCCTAGTACATTTAATTGCAGGGTAATTACTTGTTCTGAAAGGAGATAAAATTACATTTATTTTGAAAATTAAACCTAAGTATTCATTTGAATAAAAGACAACGTTTAAAATCCAAAACACAAGATGTACAGTTCATTGTTTTACATGCCAATTATGTTCTCTAAACTTACTAGAAATACTAGGTTAGTAAACCTTAATCATTGCTTTGTAGGGAAATAGAAATTTAGCTTCTTAAAACTCATGATTATAACTTTTTCTCAAACATTTATTAAGTAACTGATTTATATTTTTGTCATGAAATCTTATTTGATAAATTTTTATTCATTAAGTTAAATAAGTGGCCAATAACAATATAAATTATGCATGAACAAAGTTTATCTAACACAATTATTTCTTTCACAAGACATATCATGGTTCTCTTCAAGAACACTGGAAGGCAATGTGCTATTTATTTATTTATTTTTAGTTATTTTGTTAATGGTTATTAATTTTCAGAAGTGGCAGTTTAATTATGCTATTTCCATAATCTATTAAAAATATTTGATTTTACTCCCTCTATTTCCTTTTTGTTACTCCTTTCTCCAAAGATCTTCTGTTTTTCACATAAAATTATATTTTCATATATGCACATATAAAGTAATTTGGAAGATTTAAGCTAAACTGCAACTTAATTCAAGATGTACAGTGGATTATCAGGATAAACCAAAAACAAAAACAAAAATAAAACTGTACTGAAAATGAATTTTACAACATGGGGAGAGAAGAGTGATGGAGGTGGGAGAGGGAAGGGATAGTGGGACAACAACAAAGAAGGGGGTAACAATGCTCAACAAGATATGTACTCATTACCTTACACATGTAACTGTAATCCCTATGTAAGCCTCATTACAATAAAATAAAATTTAAAAATGAAAAATAAAACAACAGGAAATAAAAAAACATTTTTAAAAATTTAGGTTCAAAATGCATGTAAAATTTAGAACTACACGCTGAGCAAGAGATAGGATAATTGTGAAATAGAGGCTTGATATTAACATTATGATTCGGTTATATGTAGGTTTAGGATTAGGCAAGGTGTTCCAGTTAGAGCTGGGGTTAGAATGAGAAAAAGATGTAAGATATTGTGTAAAATTGCCATATATTTTAAGAAGAATGAATGACATCAAAGTTAGAATGAATGAAAACAAGTATGCATGTTATCTTAAACATTCATATATAATTTGGTTTAAAGTGTTACTGTTTTAGTTCTTGTTAAGATTAGGGAAGGATAAGCTTTAGGGTAAAATTAAGTTTTCCACTAAGAAGTAGAAGCAAAAAAATATGTGATTGAATAGAATCCAGACAATTTCCCTTACATTAACCATTTGTTGTTAATTCAAGTTGTGATTAGGATTAGGTTTCTGGTTAAAGGGGGTTGAGAATTGAGTAAAGAAATATATTAAACTGGTGGCTCGCGCCTATTATCCTACCTATTCAGGAAGCTAATTTCTGAGGATCGCAGTTCAAAGCCATCCCAGGCAGGAAAGTCTGTGAGAATTTTATCTCCAATTAACCATCAGAAAATCAGAAAGTGGTGCTGTGGCTCAAGTGGTAAAGTGCACACCTTGAGCTAAAGAACTCAGGGATCATGCCTATGCCTAGAACTCAGGGATTATGCCCAGGCCCAGAGATGAAATCCCACAATCAACCAAAAGAAAAAAAAGGAATAGGATAAAGGTTAATTAAATTTGAACTTATTTTAGGTTCTAGGAATTCAGGAAAAGCTGGGATAATGGAAGTAAAATGTGTTTCATAATATCAGGATTTGAGATCAATTGGTTTAATGATTACTTTTATGGAACAGGATAGGTTCAGAGATAAGAATGAGAAAATCTGTAGGGTTGAGGAAAACTTGCAAATTATTTCAAGAATTACAAGTGGAATTTCAGTTAGGATTGCACAAAACCAGCATTTTTCATAAATTTTAGAATTGTGATACCATTACTGTTAAGGTTATGGTTAGGATTCAGCCACGTTTAGGGTTAGAGTGAAGGAGAAAAAAAATGAGGCTCAAATTGATGGTGAATTTTGGAATAAGTCTGGTAAGAATTAGAATGAATGTGAACTAGTGTACTGGTATTAATATTAGAATCTACTTGCAATTAGGCTTATATTTATTCTCAATATTCCAGTTAAGATTAAGTTTAGGGTTAGAAAATGACTAAGATATTGGAAAAAATAGAAACCTATGTTTGGAAGGCATATTTGAATCAAATTAGGATGAATGAAAACTATTGTAACACTAACTAGTAAGTGTTAGTATTGACGTATAATTTGGATTAAAATCAGTGTCAGTATTTTGTTCTGATTATGATTAGTGTTATGAATAGGAAAGTTTTGGTATAAAATTGAGCTTTCACTAACAAGTAGAAGCAAAAATGTGGGAATGAATAGTAACTAGAGCATTACCATGATATATATATATATACATATATTTCTCAGTGATCATTCTTGTAATGATTAATGAGCGTTTTCCAGCCAGGTTTAGGTTGAGAGTTAACATTGATAAGTAGATGATAAATAAATATGAAATTGCTTTAGAATACTGTGGTTCAGGAAAAGGTAGGATCAATGGAAACTACAGTGTTTCCTGATAAGAGAATCTGATGACAAATAATATAATGGTTCATGTTAGGGAACAAGATAACTTCAGAGGTAGAGTCAGGAAATTTGTTGGAATTAGGGCAAATTGAAACTCATCTCCAGAGTGCAAACTGGAATATTCATTCCAATGAATAAAAACTAGAGTATTTTTTAATATTAATTTTGGACTATGATTAGGTTGAAAGTTAGGTTTCAGTTCCAGCTGGGTTTAGTGTTAGCATTAGGGAAATGGAAAATTTAGGGTCAAACTGAAAGTTAAGCTTCGAATAACAAGTCAAGATAGAATTAGGATGAATATGAAATAGGAAACTGCTAATAATATTAGGATTGGGATATGATTAGTGTGAGGATTAGCCTGAATGTTCCAGTTAGGGTTCGTGTTAGAAAAATGACAAGATATTGAGTAAAACTAGAAATAATTTTAAGAAAGATGAGTTGAATCAAAGATAGGATGTATAAATTTAATATATATTGTGTGGCTTTTTGAATGCAGAGGCAACTTGTTCTAGGGTTAGGGTTACTTTTTTAATGTATGAACTAATGAATTAAAGGCACATTTCTTTCTTTCTTATAAACCAAGACAGTCACAATTTGGAGAAAAAACTCAATTTTCTACATGAAAATGTGTCTTAAAATATTTTCCAACCAGGATTAAATAATAGTGAGCAGGGTGTCATTTATTAAAATTAGGTAAGTTTATGACACAGCTTTCAAAAACATCAAACACATAGGATTGGAACTCAGATATGTCATTGGGAAAACAGATATTGTATTGCTCTAGCTGGGAAATTGTGTGTGCGTGCATGCGTGCGTGTGTGTGTGTGTGTGTGTGTGTGTGTGTGTGTGTGCACCCACCACAGGTCTTCAACTCAGGCCTCGTCCTGTCGTCAGCTTATTCTGTGGAAGTATGGCACTATACCGCGTAGTCACAAGTTTTCTTCTGGCTTTTCAATAGTTAATTTGAGATGCATATCTCATGGATTTTCCTGTCTGGACTTAATCTTCTGATCCCCAGCAATCCTTGGGTTAGTATTACTGTGGGTGCTACCACAAAGTGACAGTTCATTAAACTGGGATCAATATGGAAGTACTTGTGCAAGATACAAAGTAACCATTTCATTAATGTGGGATTAACAGTATCACGTTAGTTTGCCTTCAAAGACATTGTTTCTGATGAGTTTAACTGAAGCCCAAAGCATAATCCAAGCCTATTAGCCACACTGTATGAAGTAGCACATATTCATGATGTAGAATATGTACAATGAATTAAATCCTGAATCAAAAGACTTTGTTGGGTTTTTAGCAAAGAAATAGAGTGTCATTGAAATGAAGTCCAGACTGGAGGCCTGTAGCGAGCAGCAGAGCATTTGCTTAGTGCGTGTCCAACCCCCAGGACGATAAAGATGTAGAAGAAAGTGAAAGTGTAGGAGAAAGAGGAAAGGACAGGAGGAGGAAGGGGTAAGAGAGGAGAAAGGTCATAGCACGAGAGAGAAGAGGAGAGCACAGGGAGAAAGTAGAGGTAGGAGAGAAGGAAGAGGGAAACAGGACACTAATTCAGAAGTCCCCATGCAAAAATATAGGACAAGAGGAAAGCAAAACTGTTTTTAAAGTGTAATAGGTTATCATTGATGAATAGTTTTCCAGGACATTTTTCGTTTTTCTTTCTTTTTTCTTTTCTTTTCTTTTTTTTTTTTTTTTTTTTTTTTTTTTTTTTTTGCCAATTGTTCATTGCTCCAAGGCTGTGCCCTGGAGCCCTTTCCAAGTCATTATGTGAAACTCCATTTCTGTAGTCCCTATGGGTGTGGATGCCTTCTTAGGTCACCCGTTGAGATGTGGGGCCAACTCCCTTATGGTGGATGTGCAGTGAATGGATGTGTGTGCATGCTCCCCAGAATTGCTAGATGAACCCCGCCCACGCATCCCACCTAACTTCCCAGTCTCAGTTGCTCCATTTCACCCAGCAGCTGGCAGCCATGGGGCTGGAGTTGAGGCCACTGCTGCCCTCTCCTCCTCCAGCTGTGCTGGTACTTGTCTTCTGTGCTCCTGAGTGTGTGGCCCATCCTAGAGAGACTCTGTTCTGGGGTCACTGCCTGTCCCCTGAGTGAGGGGTGGGGGACACCATGTTTGTACACTGCACAGTCCATGGGTAAAGGAAGGTTGAGAATGCAGTCTGCCTCCTTAGGGCTAGGTAGCCTAGCCTTGGTTCACATCATCAGGCTTTAAGGGGGGCGGGGGACTGGAGCCATGTGCTGGCCCCTCTGCCAGCTGGCTTGTGACAGTTGCAGCAGCTCAGCAACCTGGAGCCCCTTCAGCATCTCTGTGGACCTCCATTTTCTGGACCCTGTGGAGTCAGGTACAGGGCCAACCCTACATATGCCCAACAGTGCCAGAGGAGCCTGGACTTGCAGCGCACCAGCTGCAGCACCGAGGGACTGAAGCCCCGTTTGCTTTGCTGTGTAGTCTCCTCCATCACCCTTCTGGCCCATATGGGCCCAGCTCTGGGTACCATTCCAGGGATACTCCATTTGGAGGCAAAGGGCTCACCCCCTACCATCGTTGTTCTCCAAAGCAGGGGAATGGGCCTAGTTTTGGCAGTGTAGGCTGCACTGATGGAAGGCAGGACTTGGCGTCTGCCCTGCCTTCCCCCTGGCTTTGACATCTGAATCTGGGTTGCTTGGTTTGGTCACTAATGGAGCCTTGTTGGCTACAGCCCACCGCAACAAGTGCTATACTTGCTGCAGCTGCAATGCAGTGTCCTGGGACCCCTTAGAGTCACCACATGGACCACTGATCGGTCTACATGGGCCCGGTGTGGGTTTCATCCCAGGACTCCCAAAAGGAAGTGCCACTCCCCTTCATGGTACTGGAAGCAAGATGTGCCACATATAATATCTACTTCTAACAGTTCCCTTCATTGAGATAAACAGAACTGAGAGATATAAATAAATTTTATAAAAACAAAATATATAAACTATATCACTTCAACTTGTTAAACCATTGTAATATTTTTATCCAGTAGGAATTCTGTCTGTAATTACTTATTTTACACTTGAATACAACTAATGTAATATATTTTGTGTGTATTTTACTATTCTAGTATAACTTTATTTGTACTACTTACATACAATTATTTTTCAAATTCTGATATTTAATCACGTGTTTACGGTTAAGAGATTTGTTGTACTTTTATTTCAGTTTTACATTACGGCTTTATGAATACAAACAATAAAATCCATTCTTGCTAGTATAAAGTTCAATGATTTTTGACTAGAGACTCAAGGATAGAGCATTACAAATCATACAGTAATGTGTATCACTTTGTTTAATACTGCTCTATAAAATAATTAGTAATTCAGGCGGCAGCCACTTCACCTGGCATGCTGATCTGTCTGGTGAAGTAGGATCCTAGTGGCAGCATGACCATATCGGACCCTTGTGGGCACCTCTCCTGGGACTGTGAGAGAAGATCAGGGTGCACCTGCTGTTGGGCTAGGGCAGCAACCCAGCAGCTGCTGCGTGAATGACACAATGTCACTGACTCACATCTAGCACATGCCTGCTCCGTGGGCCTGGGCCCTGAGGATCAGCCCCTGGGACCACACATACACTACAGGGCAGGGGCTGCCCACCTAAGAAAGAGTACAGATTAAACAGAAGCCAGTCTGTGGATCAGCTTGTACAATATTTATCCTTCATGGAGCACAGAACTATTCTGTTCTGCTGTGGGGAGAAGACAAGAAAGGCAGGCCCAGGAGGGGTGATGCCAACTTTTGTACTCAGGCTGGCAAGGAAACTTCTTCCATGCTCTCTCCAGTAGGCTCAGGAAGCCCTTCCATGCTCCTTGTCCATGGAGTAGCAACCAGGGACACTCACATCTTGTACTCCTGGCTGCTTTTTTGAGTTTGTTTGTTAATTTATTCAGAGAGCCCCTCCCTCAGTCAGCAGAATTTTCTTCTGGGTTTTGTAAAAACGTTCAGCATCTGAGCATTCCCAGGGTTTTTTTTTTATTGTTTCTTGTAAATACGTTGTGCAATTTGTGTTTTAGGTGTTGAGGTGCGGGAGGAGGAGCCAGATTATGAACATAGTTTCCTACAAGACTTTCATCTAAAAATGAAAATAGATTCACTCTAAAAATGCCTTTCAGGAAATAAATTTGAGATGGAAAAAATGTTGTTTTCGCATGAGATGAAACTATGCTATTTTTATATGCATGTTTTATGCGTTCAAATTACACTTAAGTAATTCACTATCTAGGAACAATCGTCCAGACCTAAGAATTAAGTGTTTTGTGAGCTACAGGCAGGGTTATCACAAAGACCTCTTTGCTATTCGGTGTCTTTTATTGTTCCATCTGACTTTTTGGATTGCTTCTTCTATTTCATTGAAGAGTGAGATTGGGATATTGATAAGTATCACATTGAATTTGGATATAGCCTTTGGCAGTATTGCCATTTTCATGATGTTAATCCTCCCAATCCATGAGCGTGGGAGGTTGCCCACTTCCTGAGTTATGCTTTCATTTTCTTTTTCAGGTTTTTAAATTTCCATCATAGAGGTCCTTCACCTCTTAAGTTAATTCCTAGGTATTTTATTTTTTGTGTGGATATTAAAACGGGGTTGCTTTCCCAATTTCAGCCACAGTCATATCGTTATTGGAATACAGGAAAGCCATTTATTTCTGAGGGTGAATTTTATACTCGGCTAGTTTGCCAAAGTTTCTGATCAGCTCAAGTAACTTGGGAGTGGAGTACATGGTGTTCTTTGAATACAAGACCAGCTCATCTGCAAAGATGGATAGTTTTACTTCATCTTTCTCTATTTGGATCCCATCTTGTCTTGTTTCCCCATCTAGCATTCTAATACTAAGTTGAAGAGTAGTGGAGAGAGCAGACATCCTTATCTCATTCCTGAATTTATAAGAAATGTCCTTAACTTTTCACCATTAAGTATAATGATGGCTTTAGGTTTGTCAATCCTTAGCAGAAAGAACAGCACTGGAGCAATATCAGTTCCAAATTTCAAACTCTACGAAAAAGCCATAGTAATAAGAACAGCTTGGTCTGGCACAAGAACAGACCTGAGGACCAATGGAATAGGACTGAAGAGTCAGAAATGAGTCCCCTGACCTATAGCCACCGAATGTTTGACAAGGGAGCAAAAAAATAGAATGGAAGAAAGACAGCATTTTGAGTAAATGATGTTGGCACAATTGGTTAAACACCTGTAGAAAACTAAAGCTAGATCCGTATATATCACCCTGCATGAGAATCAACTCCAAATGGATCAAAGACCTCAAAATAAAAGAAGACACCATGAAAACATTGCATGAAGGAATAGGATAAACTCGAGAGCTTTTTAGTACAGGCAGAAAATTTCTTTATCGAGAGCCAGAAACAAAGAGTAAAGAAAGATAAGTTAAGAAATTAATTTTTTAATTAATCTCTTTATGAAACTAGTAATTTGCTATTACAAGATGCGATGGAATTATAAATTCCAAGTGCTAATGGAGTCTGTATACAATAAACATATTATAATAGTAAAAAAACAGAAATCAAAGAAAATTTGGACAAATGGGATTACATGAAACATCAGAGCTTCTGCAAAGCAAAGGTCATAGTTAGCAAGATCAATAGAAAGCCCACATTCTGGTAGAAGATTTCATGAGACATAAAATGGACAAGGTCTCACATCTAAAATATACTTAGGACTCAAAAACTTAAATTCTCCAACAGCAAATCCTCAAAGAAACAACCGTTCGATAACTAAGTGGGCTAAAGACTTAGAGAATTCTCTGGAGAGGAAATAAAAATGACCATTAGGCACATGAAGAAATGCTCAACTATTCTAGCTACAAAAGAATGCAAATCAAGACAACATTGAGATTGCACCTTCCTCTAGTTAGAATGGCTATAATCAAGAAATATAATAGCAACAGATGTTGGAGGGGATGTGTCTAAAAGACTCTTATTGCATTGTTGGTGGGAGTGTAAACTTGTTTAAACACTTTGTAAACCAGTATGGAAGTTCTTGAAAAGACTCCAGGTAAAGCTCCCCAATGACCCAGCAATCCCACTTTTGGGCATTTAGGCATTTACCCAAATGATCACAAACAAGATCATACCAAAGTTGCAAGCGCCACCATGTTTATTGCAGCATTATTCACCAAAACTATGATATGGACCCAACCTTGATGCTCCTCAGTACATGAGTTGATCCAAAAAATGTGATACACACACAAACACACACACACACACACACACACACACACACACACACACACACACACACACAATTGAATTCTATGCCTCCATTAGAAAGAATGAAATTGCCCCATTTTTTAGGAAATGGAAATACTTGGTAAGTATTATATTAAGTGAAGTAAGGCTAGGCCCAAAAAACATAGGTCCCATGTTTTCCCTTGTTTGCAAGGACTAGTACATGTCTAGAACAAGCACAAAAGATCAAAGGCTATGTACATATGACCATATAAGATGATGTTAAGCGAAATATACCCCAAGTCAGAGACACAAGTGGTTTTATTTTTCTTGCCTTTTGTTTTTAATATACTTATAATGCACTATGGGATTCTTTTGTAGGTTCATACCCCCATGGTATAATTCCTGTTTTCACTGTATTTGATTTAGTGTTCTGCATCTTTTATATACATTTTTGTAATTTGGGGAGTGGAAAGGTTATAGCAGAATGCTGAAATGGGGATGCATTGTGACGATGAGTTATACAGGACACTGTGTCGAAAATAAATTTATAATGTCGGGCAGGAGTCAAGGAGGAAGTAGTTGGAGAGGTGGGGAGGGAAGTAGTAGGGGAAAAACAAAGGAGGAGGTAACAATGCTCAATAGGAAATGTAATCATTACCTTATTCATGTAACTGTAAACCCTCTGTATAGCATTTTTACAATAAAAAATATAAAAAAAATCTTTCCCTGGTGTAGATTTCCAGTGCTGCCCTGGGCATTGCAGTTTTTGCCTTTTCTGGCTGTGGTTAGGTCTACCTGTCCAGTGGATCAGTAGTCTTCACAGCTTCTTGGTCCTGAAGTGGTACTTGGATTATACAGTGGTGGTTGGAACCAGGCCAAGGACAGGATAAAAACACTTCCAGGGCATGGCTTCTTCATTCCCCATGCAACTAGGATTGCAAGCAGAATTTCTCTGAATTTATTCTAGAAAACAATCACTGCACCAAAAGGCAAGGTCACCAAACACCTCCCCTCCTCCTCACATTCCCTCCTTTCTCCCTCCTTGGGAAAGTACAAAAGAATTTTGCAGGTTTTGGTAAACACACAATTGTCCACTACCTCCCCTGGTAAACTAGGCTTAAAGTCACTAAGTCATGTAAACGGATAATGCTGCCCTCATTATTCTGGATAACAACTTCAGGTTGTTTGATGCTTTAATTTGTAGTTGGTGGTGGTGGTGGTAGGAGGGCCTGAACTCTGGGTCTGGGCACTGTCCTTGATGAGCTTTTCATCTCAAGGCTAGTGCTCTACCGCTTGAGCCACAAAGCCATTTCCACTTTTTCTTCTTATGTGGTGCTGAGGAATTGAACCCTGGATTTCATGAATGCAAGACAAGCACTCTACCACTGAGTCTCCTACCCAGCCCTAATGCTTTAATTCTTCAAATTGTATTTTTGTCGGTCCTGGGTTTTAATTTCAGGACCTGGGTGTTAACATATCACTGAGTTCTTCAGTTCAAGGGGAGCCTTCTACCACTTGAACCACAGTGCCACTTCTTGTCCTCATAATGTTGAGGAGAATATTTGAAGGTGAATACGTGATTACAGAGTGTGTGCTTTCTTGAGTTATATGTTCATAGCATAGTTTATATACTGTTGAAAATGAGACAGTTAAGATAGGGTTGTTGACATTCCTTGTATCCTTAACAGTATAATATTAAAACCAGTTTTATAATATAATATTTATAGTAATTATAGAATATCCCTAATTATGCATATATTATAAATATATCATTTATATTTTATGTAATATAGTAGTTTATGTATATTATGCATACATAATTTAATTTCTCTGCTCATCTGTCCAGGAATTAAATTAGAAATGTCTTTGAAAATTGATAGTAAAGTATGGTCCTTACAAGTTCGATTGCAACATAGCGTTTTACCCAATAAATAGTTATTTATTCAGAATTGGTTTAGAAATGGAATATCATAACATAATTGAACATTCAGAAATAATTATGTAGGAACATGCCAAGGATGGAATTCAAAAAATATAACATGAGGACCTGTTGCAACAATGAGAAGTACAAGTTGTCATGTCAAAAACGAACTTTACAACTTGGGGGGGGGGGAGGATTGGGTGTGGGGGGAGGGAGGATGGGAAGGGATGGGAAGGGTAAACAAAGGAGGAGGCTACAATGCTTGATAACAAATCTACTCACTATCTTGCCCATGCAATTGTAACCCCTCTGTACAGTATTTTCACAATAAAAAATATATATAACATGATTCATATCTGTAATCCCAGCTACTTAGGGGCTGAGATATGAAGATAGCTATATGAAGCCAGTCTAAGTGAAATGGCTCAGGGACAAGACCCAGACCATAGTTCAAGTATCAGTACTGGCACAAAAATAAATTATGTGACTAAAACATACAAATATATTTAGTTAAATAAAGTTGTCATTCCTTGTATCCTTCACAGTATAATACTAAAACCAGTTTTATACATATATGATTTATAATATTTATAGAATATTATTTATAGAATATCAATAATGATACATGTATTATAAATATATCATTTATATGTTATGTAATAGAATACATTACATATATTATGCACACCTAATTTATACTGATAAAACTAATATCCATTAAATTGATATAAGTTTTAGAATAGGGAATAGATTTTCTTTAGTACAACAAGAAAGTAACTAGTCAAAAATTATTTCTTTTGTATTATATATCCATAAAAACTATTCCCTGTGTATTCAAGGTACTTAATGATAAAAGCCTGTGTTCATCAGAAAAAGGGGATTTGTTCTCCTTAAGGAATTACTCCAGGAATAATAAACAGTGAACGGTGAGTGATGTTTATTCAGGTATTTTTGTAGAAATTAAACCGATCTTTATTTGGTATAAAGATCACTTACACTCTCATTATCCACACCCTTTTTATTTAAAAATGCTTATGTTCTGTAGCATTGTTATTGCCCTTATAACCATAATTAGGAAGATAATGTGAGTTCATCCACTCCATAACTCTTTAAAGGTAATGAATGTTACAGAAAATAGCCTCAGATATGCCTGGTGGAAACCTGGATTTGAATTATAGGTCGACAACTGATCAGTCTTAGGTACTTGGGAAATTTGTTTGGCCTTCTTGCCTACTTCTGTTTTTAATAAAATACTTAATTCATTTCCTAACTTGAACAACAGACATGAGCACTAAAATTACCCTAATGCAAGTGCAGTGCTTGGAATGGTGTCTGCACATTGTGAAGTAGGTCTCAAAGAAGTCAGTTTCCACCAACATGGTCACAGCATCCTTCCTGAAGGCCTTAAGAAATATATACGCAATTGATATTAATATCTGTGAAAATTTGTCTTTTCTACCAAAAAAGTTCTTTTCTTCATATGAACAATGAAAGTAATGTTGGGGCTGTCCTGTGGCTTTTACTCTGAAGGAATTTTGCCTAAATTTCATTCTTACTCTATTAGTGGTAGCAGTAGCATTCTTTAGTGCTACCCTTCATGTTTCTAGTTCTGTTTTCCATTTGGAATACTATTGTAACTTAGTTTATAAACTTTGTTATGAGAGTAAAAAATACAACTGCTGAAGTTTTCAACAATGACAATGCATTACATTTTATGTTCTTACTACTTTCCTAAAATTATTCTTTTTGGATTATATATCCCTAACAAACTATTTTTTATGATTTCTTATATGATTTATATATATTTTTTATGTGTTTCTTATATGATTTTTAGAGATCCATAAATAAAAAAGCAAAGAACAGTAAAAGTGTAGGAAAGAAGTCATAAACAATACTATTATGGTGGTCTCAATGGGTAAGTGTAAAGAAAATGTAAGGAAACAGTTGGAAGATTCATTTTCTCTTTTCGCTGTTCTCTCCCTCTTCTTTGTAGAAAGGTTCTCACTATGAAGCGCCAAGTGGTCTGGACCTTTCAAGCCTTATCTCAGTGACAGAAGTGATGGGATTAGGGACATGTGCTCCCATGGATGGCTTTTAGGAAGTTCACAATATAGCAATACGAATACACATAAAAAACTTGCGTGAGTCATGTATATTCCCCTCCTCAATTGCCAAAATTAAATTTATATGTCAAAACATCAAATTACTTACATTATAATATATGCAGTTCAACTGGCACCACTAGCACCTCCATAAATCAAATGCAAACTAAAAGCTCTATTTCAAACTCCAACATCAAGAAGATACACAATAAATCTAAAGGAGTGAGATCTTTAACACTGGCAATGAGCAGTGATAGCTGAATATTTAGCCACACACGAAAAGTCCAGGTGTTCACTAACTATGTGATTAGAGTTGCAGAGTTGACCTTGGTATCAATATTGGAGATAAAATTCAAAGGCAGCTAAGGTTGCTGCAGTATTGTAGCTCAGTACAGTGTGACCCTGCCTGATAATGGTAAAGCCCAGAATAGATGCTAAGTCAGTAAAATGTACAGGAAGGATTCTCCACTGAGAATAATTGCAGAGGGTGATCATCACTCTTGCGTTGAAAATGTATAGTCCATCATCCTACTTTAAGCTTTAGCATATTTCTGATCTGAATACCATTTTAACACACCAATGTGCCATGAATGCTGATCAGTGTAGGCGTATATTATTCTAATATATGTAAAATCCTTACAGGTATGTAACTGCCTGACCCTGACACTTCATTTTGTGTTCTTGAGTTTTGGAGAAATGCTCATAATTAGGCAATTCACACTCATCTAATTCTGAATCAGGAAACTGAGATAAGATGTTAGGGTAATCACTCCAGTCACATGGTCTGTGATCTATGAAATGAATGACATTATTTCACAATGTATATGTGTTTCTGAAAATGTATGCAATACCAAATACCTAGGGACAATTATCTATCTCATATTATCAGAAGTAAAGATACTCCTGAATTGTACTTTCTTGCTAGAGGATCATAGGGTGACTGCTGATGTTTGGTATCTTTCCATGTGCTCCTATACATTTGTCAATGTTCTTTGAGGAAGTGTTTGTCATAGTTTGTTTTGAGGTGTTCAGAATATCAGTACTGTCACTAACTGCAACTATGGGACAACCAAGATGATGGGATACCTGAACAAAGAACTAAGAAATCACAGGAAGTGATAGGAAAGAAGACACTAGAGGACCCAAAGCGTCATTGCCAACTTCTGGATCCTTAAATCCTGCTTGACATACTTTATATTCATTCTACTACCGGGGGTGGTGGTCAGTGGCTGCAGGTATGTCCGCAAAGACATCAATATAGCTTGTGGTTACAACTATTAACATGAAGTATTGTTTGTAGACATAGTGACAATTGAATCCCTCATTGTTAGGGAGCAGAAGGGAACAATAGTCATTCTAACCATAACACAGACATCCATTGTGTCTCCGAAGTCTTAATCTTTTAGTGTCCAACAGCTCGAACTTAAATACTCTTGAGGTAATAAATCATACCCCTGTCTTCCCTTGACTGCTTGGCCTTTACAGAGCACAGCTCTCAGCCTTTCGATTGCTGTTTGAGATGGCTTCCCAATCTATCCTTTTCCAAGTCTAATAGCTTGACTTTAGAATCACTCACAAGGTTTGTGACAGATGTATTATTTTGAAAACGATATTTTGTCTAGGATAGGCTCAATATTAAAATTTTATTTTATTTCAAAAATACTATACAGGGTAGTTACAGTTACATGAGCAAGTTGCATTCCTTATTGAATATTGTTACCCACTCCATTGTTGTTCTCCTATCACTTCCCACCACCTATACCTCCCACCCACTCCAAAGTTGTAAAGTGCATTTCCATTATATAGTATCTTGTGAATATCATTGTTGTAATGAGTTACTCTTTTTACTTCTTTCATCATTATATTTTTTCCCTTTCCTTCTCCAAATCAGATAAATGTATATACAAGATGGAAGGAACCAGAATCAAGACAGAGATTGCCAGGGATAAACCAATGGTAAAAGACAAATGAAATAAAATAAGATCTAGATACTCTACGGACATCAAGGTTGACATCTGAAAAAAGACAGTTTTTACCATGTTTTGGAGTTCATTTTAATTAGCTTCATTTTGTAAGGTCAAATATACTTAGCTCTGGAGCCAGTAATCCAACTCCTGGGCATTTGTCGAAATGATCTCAAGCTAAAACCCATTAAATCTACAACTATGTTTTTGGGAGCATTATTGGAACCAATCAAGATGCCCCTCAAGAGATGAATGGATCAGGAAAATGTGGTATATAGAAACAATGTAATTTTATGCATCTATCAGAAATAATGACACAGACCCTTTCATAATAAAATGGAAAGACTTAGAAGCCAATCATATTATGTGAAGGAAGCCAGACTCAAAGAAACATAGGTTCCATGGTTTCCCTCATTTTTATTAATATATGGTTAGGATAGTCCTTAAACTCTTAATATTCCCTGTTTTCTCTCCCTCTTCCTCTCTCATTCCATTTGTGTGTGTGCACACACACACACACACGCACACACATGTACACTAATGAAACTTGACTCAGAGCCTCAAACTCTTGCTTGTTTTTTTTCACTCATGATTGACTGAGTCTGTAGTATTGAACCAAGGTTTAACTCTGTCGTTGATTGAATAATTGAACAGAAATGTCTCATGGATTGCTACCCCAGACATCTGTGAACCATGATATTCCAATCTCAGGATCATGACTATCTAGGAATAGGAAGGAAGCACTGGCATCCAGCTCTATTGCCAATTGTCTTCTCTTTGTTTTGCTTTTGTTTTTTGTTGGTTTTGTACATCCAAAATGTGTAAGGAAAATAAATCTTTTATAATAAGGACTACTCCCATAAAATGTATGTGGTTTAACGGTTACCTTAATAATGTTATGCTTTTGCATCCACACTATATGATTTGATTTTTTGAACTCTATTTTTGTGAACAGTCAAGTTACTTATATACAATTTGAATCTTCTGGTCTTGGTTTTATAGTCTGTTAGGTGTTTCCAAACAGAATTTATCAAGGTTTAACTCTGTACTACTGAAGCAAGACTTTTATGATTATTCAATGTCTTGTAAATCGTAAGTTCTTCACTGCTTGTGGCACCATATGAGCACAGGTAGTTTCCTATAACACCTCCACATAGTTTAGACCTCAATGCCACGCACTCTTCTGCCAAATATGCAAGGGCATCCTTTGTAGTTTTCCATTCCTTTTCACTGTTCTTCTCTCTACTCTCCAGTGTTAAATCCTGTGATGGTCATGCTGATTTTCTCCCCTGTTATATTAATTATTTCATCTTGGGAACTACAGGTATGCACTAATGTACTTCTGTCCATTCCCCTTGTGCTTTGGCTTGTACCCCTCTCATCTTGAGAAGCCAGAAATTGGGGATATGTTCTTCACTCTTCATCTCAGACATTTATCTATACTTTCTAGCAATACATTCATCGAATTTTTTTGTAAAGTATAAGGCCTTGAAAAGGATTATTGCGTTTTCATGGCTTTATTATTTGGCATTAGGGAAGAACATAGGTCAGTAATTGTAACTTAAATAAAAGAAGATTGCAATCATGCCTCAATAGGTATTGCTCATTGGATAATGTTTACTTCAAGGTCTGCCTGCCTGTTTTGTTTATTTTTCAATGCAGCCTTTTCTTCTGGAAATTATTTTTGGGCCTACAGAAAATCAATTCCTACTGTAATTAGTCATTAATTTTATTCCAACATCATTTCACAGATCCTTCTGAGTCTCTTCAGGGTCTCTATAGAAGTGTTTTCCTTCTTAGATATGTTTTAACAGCGATGCATCCAAAGATAAATACACATCGTTTAAGTCACCATTTTGATGACTGGAAAAAAAACCATGCTACAATCTCACTATATGGCAATTTTATTGTTTCAAATTCTTTTAGATTAAAGTTGATGCTGCAGAATGAACAATCTGTGTACAGTTTATATTTTCCTAATTAATTTTTGTATACCTTCCAATATTATAAAAAGTTAAAACATTATTACTACTTACATAGTTTTAGTATTTCTAAAATGGTCAGAGTAAAAGTTTCATTCATTCACAATTTTAAGACAATAGAGTGTCCATTATTACTGTGAGACATTTAAAAAAAATTTTTTACTTCAACAACTTTTTTTTTGTTATTTTATTTTATTTTATTTGAGAACATACTGTACAGAGGGGTTACAATTACATGGGCAGGATAATGCATACATTTCTTACCAAGCATTGCAGCCTCCTCCTTTGTTTACCCTTCACCTCCCTTCCCAGCCTCCTCCCTCCCCCCCAACCAATCATACCCCCTCCCCCCCACACAACGACATTGTAAAGCTGGTTTTGACATGACATTTTGTACTTCTCAATGTTGCAACAGGTCCACCTGAATCCTTAAACAACTTGTTTGTCCCCATCTCCTCCACATGTTATACTGACATCAAATATAGTGAAAGCGGGGGTTACACTGTGGGGGAGGGACATACAAAGCAACAAAGAAATAATCTTATAAATGCGTTAGAAACACATGCATGAAAGAAACAAAAACATTAAAATACATATTTAAGGGTTTGTTTTCCTAACATCACATTATCTGACCTTTTCGGCTTGACTGACACCTATACTAGATATTGCAAATAAGGGAAACCATGGGAGCTATGTTTCTTTGGGCCTGGCTTACTTCACTTAATATAAATTTTTCCAAGCCTTTCCATTTCCTAACAAATGGGGAATCTCTCCTTGCTCCAACAAGAACCCAGCCTACATCGGGCTTCTCCCTTGAATCCTCACTTCATCCACCAGATTCCCAGCCCCTAACTACACTATTTCCTCATCAACCCATTGATCCCATATCATAGTACCTCCAAGCTCCTCCCTTCTCTTTCATACCCCACCCCACAACCAGACTTCTCCCTCCAGTCCCTTCTGGTTTCATCAGAAACTCTGCCCCTCTCTGTCTGCTTCTAAGTGGCCTAACTTGTCAAACACAGCCCCAACCCTACCTCTTTCCACAATGCCAATCATGCTACACAAAAACCCTCCACCTCCGTATAACTGCCCTTGAAGCCCAGCCTTGGTTGGCCAGAAGCTTCTCACATAGCCCATCTCCTGCTTGGAAAGCCAGCTCTGCTTCACAACAAGTCTCTCCACCTCCCATTCCTACTCTCTCAATGCCTTGGATTGCTCCCCAGATAAATCCAACCCTATTGGATGCTCCCTCAGATCCACACCCTACTCCAACAGATACCCTGCCCATAATTATCCTACACCTTTGTAGACTTTCCACTCCTTCTCAAAGCCCCTCCTCCAATTAGCCCCATGGCTGTAAGCCCTGACCTGCTCTACAAAACCCCCATTAAATATCTCCCACCACACTATCCCATCTCTCGACACCCACATTGCTTAACTGGAAACCACTGCACCAGTTGGCCCCCTTCTGGAAGCCTCACCATGCTCAACTGTAAATCCCTGTCCCTCCGTAGTCTCTTTTTGAAAGTTGCCTTGCACTACTGGAAACCCTGTCCAAAGTCCTTGTCCTGCCTTGTAACACTGAAATCCCCACCCAACCTTACTCCTCTTTTCGAAGTGGTGTCTGGCTACACCAGAAAACCGTCTTAACTAATCTAGTCCATTGGATCCTATCCCTGCTTTAACAAAGCCCTGGTCCTGAAAAGCTTCTCTATACATTGTGAATACATTCTGCTCCGCCAGAAACCCCACCTCCTCCCTAACACACTTCCCAAAGACCTGCCATTCTCCACCAGAAACCATGCCTCTTACTAGCCCACTTCTTCCTAGCACTGCCCTGTCCTCTTAAAGCCAGACACTGAAAAGCCTCTCCCTCATAGATCCATATTCCTTCACCAGAAACCCCACCTTCTGTCAGCCTCTTGCCTCCATTCCATTCCTTGCCTTATGGGAAACCCCACCCTACATATCCTACTAGAGCTCACAGTGCTCCACCAGAACCCCTCCTCTAAGTAACCTCCCTCTTTGTAGCCTTGTTCTTCCTTCTCAAAGCTCTTCCCCAAACAGCCTCTTCCCCAGTGACCCAGTCTTCTTACACTGAAAACCCATCTACCTGCCAGCCTCCATCTTAAAGTCCCACCTATTCCACAAGTCTAGTCCTTCCTGTCCCTCCCTACTCTCTCAAAGTCCTACACAGACTGGCCTTCATCCTCAAAACCCCGTCCTGCTCCACCGCAGGGACTGTGCCAATACCAACTCTTCCTTTGAACCAGACGGAAACCACACACCACCTCATAAATTTTATTAGATGCCTTAGACTAGTTGTAGGTTCTGTTACCAAGCAGATACACATTGTGTGAAAATGTATCAAGATGATTCCTCTAATTGGAAAACATCCGTTGAAGTATTAGTAAAGTTTCATGAGTGATCATTTTATTTCTGGAAAAATCATGCACATTTGTGCCCATTAACTTAAAAATATTAGTTATTTTAAATCCTCTGGCTTTGTTGAGGAAACAGTTAGTGTGTATAAAGATGACTTTCAACTCATCTCTCTAATGAATAATTTTGAAGTTGCTTCCCTTACTATATACTGGAGTTTTTAGTAACAGAAATTGTCTACCAGAATCAATGATTTTCCTCCTTCCACTAAAGTGCCCTTTGGAAAAGACTTAAGTGAGATTACTCAGGTAAAATGCCAGAAATAAAGACGCATTTTGAGATCATAACACATTTATTATGAAGAACCCACCCACTAGACTTACATTCCTATTGGTCCAACAGTGTAAGCCAGACCAGTATTTTACCAAAGCTTTGTATGGGGCATGCTATGGCTTATTCAGGCTTGATTCAAAATGTCTCTGTCCAGGATTAAATGATGACATTTATAGCTAAAATTACTTAAAGTCATTATTAACATCTAACGCATGTTGAGGTTTTTGTTTATACTTCTTTTTCCCTTTCTTTCTTCCTCCTTCTTTCTTTTATTTATTCCTTTCTTTCTTTCTTCATTTTTCTTTCCTCTTTTAGGAAATGAGTATGAATTTTGATATTTTGTTTGCTGAACAAGTATTCTACCATTAGAACATTCTTTTTTGAATAGTTACTTTGCTCATAGGTTATCAATTTTGCTAGGGCCAAACAGAGGCTAAGTTCCTCATTTCTGTCTGTCAAGTAGCTGGGATTACAAATCCATTCCAACATGCCAGGATTTGGGATGATATGTGACTCTTATTACTTTCCTTGCACACTGGTTCTGAACTGTGATGCTCTCAAGTTATAGCTCTTCAATTAGTGATGTGAGTTCCAGTAGCCTGCCCTCAGTATAGATTGTCTAAATGAATGATTAAAGGCAATTTCACTTTAATCTCTTTTTCTTTGCCAGTCCAGAGACTGTTATAGTTTTATTTCTAGAAATTTTTTGTGTATATGTTATATGTGCACATTAATTGTAAAAATGTTACTTTTTCCTTCTTTTTTCCTTTTTTTTATTTTTCTTGGTCATAGGGCTTGAAGTCTGGGTCTGGGCATTGTCCCTGGGCTCAGTGCCACTTCCAGTTTTCTGGTGGTTAATTGGAAGTAAGAGTGTCACAGATTTCCTGCCAGGGATAGCTTTGAACTACCATCCTCAAACCTCAGCTCCTGAGTAGCTAGGATTACAAGAATGAGCCAATGGCACACAGCTAAAATGGTACTTATTTTAAGTTCTATGATATAGTTGAGGGAGTAGCATGAGTGTGTAGAAAGATAACTTTCAAGTCATCTCTTTTAATAATTTTTTCATTTTCATAATATTTATTTCAGTGATTAATAACCAAAGCTCCCAAAGTAACAGTATGATCCTTCATTTTCTCCTTCCCATAGATACTATTGGAAGAGAATGAATGAGATTTAAGTCTAAGACAATATGTACTTGAAATTATAAAAAATATATTTTGATGATTCATATAGAGCCACATAACACAACGTGCTTTTCATTTTCTAAAGAAAGGAATGTCATACAAGTATGTTTATTGGCAGGCTTTTTTCATCTGAAAAACAAAGAAAAAACAATATCCTAAAAAAGCTGAAAGCGATCAGCAACTATGTAAATGTGATATAGCATTGGAGACTTGAAGACATGAATTGGTTCAGATAAAATAATTCTTTAAGAAAGGTATCTGTTCAATTAATTTATTCATTACAAATTTTTTATTTTTATTTACATGTTAATATATAAATACATACAAGTGTGTGTGTGTGTGTGTGTGTGTGTGTGTGTGTGTGTGTGTGTGTGTGTGTGTGTGTGTGTGTGTATCAGCAGTATCTGTCCAGTAAACTGTCTGGTTATGTATGGTTAGGTAATTTCATCATGTCAAGTTCATCAAAAGGATGGACTTCCATAAACCTTAACAACCCTGCAACACCACTGGACATGCAAACTTAAGTGTTCATCATTGTAAGCTAGACCTGTGTTTTACCAAAGATTTATATATAGTGTGCTATTTTTTCATTTAGGCTTAACAGAAAATATGTTTAGCCCTAGAAATAAATGATGGCATTTATTACTATGATAATTTAGTGTAAATCTTTACATTGAACACATGGTCAGTATTGTTGTTTTTTCTTTCCTTTTCTTATTTTATCATTAGGAAGTTGATTTGAGTTTTGATGTTCTGTTTGCCAGACAGGTACTCCACCACTGGAGCCACTCCATCAATCCTTTCTCATTTAAGTTACTTTACTCCTATAGTAGCAATTTTTGCACCCATCCCAGAAAGCAGGGATTATGATTGCATTCCAATATCCCTACCTAGTATGTTGATATGAGTGTTTCTTTTCCTTCCTTGACTGATTCAGAACTGTGATCCTCTCAAATTCTACCACTTTATTTTATGGTGTGAGTTCTGCCTACTTCTAAAAGATATGACAGAAATAAATGATTACAGGTAATTTGAGTTAATCATTGATTAATATAGGTGATTTGATATAAAAATGTAGGGTGAGTTTGCAAGTATAATCACAGTAGTCAGATATTTTGCTAAGTAATTTTGTTTCACATTAAAAACACATCTCGACCAAAATTAAGGACTTACTTTTGCTGTCTGTCAACTTGTATGTCATTTGGGAAAATCAACTTCATGTCTTCCATGTGTGATAAAGACTTTGAGTGGTCTGATCGTGGTAAGAAATAAGAAATAAATAGATCACCATTTGATCATAGGCTAACCAAAAAATTAGGAAGTCCCAATCTCAACAAATTAGTGGATCATTTTGAAGCATGCCATTAATTTCAGCACAACCAGAGACTAAGTCTCTGTCAAGTACCTGTGCCACTTAGGTAACTGGCTCACATGGAGCCAGTCAACTCTCCTGATGCAGAAACTGGGCTGAGATTGCTCAAGAGGAGGGAGGAGTCTGCCACACTTTCCTAGGTTGGACTTCACAGAATGCAGTAAGCCTGATTGCTTTACTTACTCCCCTAAATGCCTTAATATTCCATGCTGCTGAGTGTTCATGATTTGATTCCAGTGATCTGTGGTAGAGGTATAAAGGAACATTAAATTAAAGTTCACATTCACTAATTGAGCTGCTCTTCTCAGCCTGTGAGTTCAACTCAGCAAGTGTTCAATATTTGAGAGTTGAGAATACTGAAGTAGGAGAGAGAGAGAGGGTGAGTGAAAGAAAGGAGAGAGAGAGAGAGAGAGAGAGAGAGAGAGAGAGAGAGAGAGAGAGAGAGAGAGAAAGAGAGAAAGAGAGAGAAGGAAGGAGGGAAGGAAGGAAGGAAGGAAGAAAAAAGAAAAAAAGAAAGAAAAAGAAAGAGAGAAAGAAAATGTTTGAGAATGAATTTTTAGAGTCTGGAGTCACATGGCAGTACTACGTGTATTTAATATTAGGTCTGCCCCAGGCCATGCAGACCCTATGCAGATGCCTTTTCACTTCTTGGCTAAGTTTCCACCCTTTATGTGTTATCTAGGTATCTGGCACACCTGGAGGCAGCCACCTACTCCTCCCACTAAGTCACGACCTGGTCAGCCTCTGATCACACTTTCCATCTGACTGGAGGTGAATCCCAGGCCCTGAAGTCACATCCAGATGCAGTATTGCTAGTCTTTCCCCCTACCTTGCCACACCTCATCCGATCCTTTGCCTAGATACATCCAGGCCCGAGGTTGGGTCGCCCTATTTTTTGTACATCCCTTTCCACCATGTATGGCATGTTGTTCAGTTGTTCAGTAAATAAACAACTTTACCTGGCTTAATACCATGTTGTGTTCTCGGCATTGGTTACCCAATGAAATTCAACTAATTAGTATGCTTTACACTTCAGAATTTCTAGTTATGAATCCATGGATATTTTAGTGACACATGTGAGTTCAGTATCTAGAAAACACATGCATTAACTCATCATTTAAGATTATAATTCTGCCAGGAATCCTTAATAACAGCTTAATTCACCATAACATCTATTTTGTTTACTTTCCTCTGTTTTTTTTTTTTGCTTAAAATAATAAGAGTTGTCGTGACAATATGAAAGGATCTCTGGTTTCATATTTTCTAATCACCCCGGGCTACAACCTGTGTGTTGCCAGCTCAGATGATGGTACTTTGAAATCCTAGAAAGTAGATGCACATCATAAGGGCTAATGGCTACAGGATTTCTCAGATTTTTTAAAAATGTAATTATTACTAATTGTACAGTGAGGTTACCATTTCACAATTCATGTAATGTGTACATTTGTCTTGTAGACAAGGCCATCCTTTCCTGAGCTTTCTCCAGTTTCTGTTTTTTTGTGTGTGTTGAATGTTTTTGTTTTTGTGCCTGACCTTCTGCTTGAACTCAAGATTGGGTGCTGCCTCTGATTTTTTTGGGGGGGTCCGTTAATGGGCCTGAACTCTGGGCCTGGGCACTGTCCCTCGCTCTTCAGCTCAAAGCTAGTGCTCTAACACTTGAGCCACAGCACCACTTATGGTTTTTTTCTTTTTGCTTATGACATGCTGAGGACTCGAACCCAGGGCATCATGCATGCATGGCAAGCACTCTACCACTGAGCCATCTTCCCAGCCCTCGCCTCTGACTTTTTGTAAGCAAGGCTACTCTGCCTCTGGAGCCCCAGCTCCATTTATGGTTGTTGGTTGTTAATTGGAGAGAAGAGTCTCACAGATTTTCTCACTCCAGTTGGATTTGAACAGTGATCATCAGCCTCCTGAGTAGCTAGGATTAGGCCTGAGTCCCCAGTGTCCAGCTAATATAGAGTTGGTTTCATGCTTTCCTGGTTGTGTTACAATTTTCCTCACCTCTTGGCACTAATACTACATATTGCCTGGCTCAAATCTGAATTGGTGGAAAATGCTTGTATTTGAGGAAGGCACGAATAGGAAACTATAGGCCATAGGGAAATATAAGCTAAACAAATCATTCGGAATATCACATAAAGACAAATAAGTTTACTGCAAGTTTACTGTGTCCTGTCTTTACTATTAATTCTGCATGGCCTGTGAATGATGTCATACATATCCAAATAGCCATTGGTAGAAATAAGATTTCTCATCCTGTCCTAAAAACAAAACAAAAACCAACCAAAAGTATTATGTATGAGCCCAGCAATTTCCTCTAATTAGAGACCAATCTGCCCTAGTTTATGAAAAAGTGTCCTTTATTCAAGTGCTGCTACTTTTTCTAAACGTAAATATAATGAAATCTGTAGTAGACTATAGAATTGTATACCAGAGCTGTCATTTTAATTCACAAGAAATTCAGACATTTATATGTTTATTTTTTTGTCAGTTGTGGCGCTTGAATTCCGAGCCTGGGCACTGACTCTGAGACTCTGTGCCAAAGTTAGTTAACACTGGGTCAATTGAGCCATGGAGCCACTTCAAGCTTTTGAGTTGTTAATTGTAGATAAGTGTCTTATGGGAACTTTTCTTCCTGGGCTGGCTTTGAACGCTATCCTCAGGTCTCAGCCTCATGAGTAGCCGGGATTACATGCATGAGCCACTGGCACCTGGCTTCACATAGACTTTTTTTTATTGTGAAAATAACATACAGAGAAGTTACAATTAAATGGACAAGTTATTGAATAAATTTCTTATCAAACATTGTTGCCCTGTCCTTTGTTTCTCCATCCCATACCTTTTTATCTCCACCACACACCTCCCCACCCCACCCCCACTTCTCACCCCTCTTGGCCAAAGTTGTAAAGTTCGATTTTCAAAATATTGGCTTGTATATTTCATTGCTGCAATGGGTCCACCTGTATCCTTTTTTAAAAATGTGTTTTTTCCTTCCCCTCCACAAATTATACCAACATCAAATACAGTGAAAGCAGTGGATATACTGTGGGGAAAGGACATACAAAACAACAAAGAAATCATCTTATGAATATCTTTGAAATAATCGCAAGAAAGAAAAAAAGTATTTGAATCTTTCTCTAGGGGTATATCTCATCCAACATCAACTTATCTGACCTTTTCTGCATGTCTCAAAAATATACTAGTTATTGCAAATAAGGGAAAACAAGGGACTTATGCTTCTTTCATTTATGTTTTTTGGGCCTGGATTACTTCACTTAATATAATTTTTTCCAAGTCTTTCCATTTCCTAACAAATGGTGCAATGTCATTCTTTATGATAGAGGCATAGAATTCCATTGTGTATATAGACCACATTTTCTTGATTCATTCATCTACTAAGGGGCATCTGGGTTGGTTCCACATCTTAGCTATGGTAAATAATGTTGTAATAAACATAGTTGTTCTGGTAGCTTTGGTATGGTCTTGTGATCATTTGGGTAAATTCCCAAAACTGGGATTGCTGGGTCATAGGGGAGCTCTATGTGGTGTCTTTTGATGAACCTCCATAATATTTTCCAAAGTGGTTGAACAAGTTTACAGACCCACCAACAATTCAGTAGGATTCCCTTCTGTCCATATCCCCTGTTGTTATCTGTTTTTATTAGAGTTCTTGATTATAGCCATTCTATCTGGGGTGAGGTGGTACCACAATGTTGTTTTGATTTGCATTTCTTTCATGGCCAGGGAGGTTGAGCATTTCTTCATGTGTTTATTGGCCATCCTCCTTTCCTCTTCAGAGAAGTATGTCTTTAAGTCTTTAGCCCACTTATTTATTGGGCAGTTGTTTCCTTGAGGGTTTGTTGTTGGGGGATTTAATTTTTTGAGTTCCAGGCATATTTTAGATATGAGGCCCTTGTCCGTTGTGTGGTTAGTGAAGATCTTCTCCTAATATGTGGTTGATCTATTGATCTTGCTAGCTATGTCCTTTGCCATGCAGAAGCTCTGCAATTTCATGCAATCCTATTTGTCTAACCTTTCTTTGATTCGTTGTGTTTCTGGGTGTCTTAAGAAAGTTTCGGCGTGTGCCAAGGAGACCTAGGTAGTCTCTTATTCACGGACTCCACTCCTAAACTACTCACGGTGATTCAAACCTTTGGCAAAGCAGCAAGGTATAAAATTAACCCTCAAAAGTCAATGGCTTTTCTGTATTCCAACAATGAGAAAAGCGTGGCTGAAATTAGGATAGCAACTCCGTTCGTAATAGCACCACAAAAAATACCTGGGAACTAACTTAACCAAAGAAGTAAAAGACCTCTATGGTGAAAACTTTAAAAACCTGTTAATGGAAATCAAAACAATGTAAAAATGGAAAACCTCCCATTCTCCTGAATTGGAAGGATCAACATCATGAAAATGGCAATACTTCCCAAGACTATAACTTCAATGTGGTACCAATCAATATTCCAACGTCATTCTTCAAGGAAATAGATGAAGTAATCCAAAAATTCATATGGATCATAAAAGACCTCAAATAGCAAAAATTATCCTTAACAGAAAGAACAGTGCTGGAGGAATATCAATACCAAATTTCAAACTCTACTACAAAGCCACAGTAATCCAAACAGCTTGGTAGTGGCAAAAGAACAGACCTCAGGACCAATGGAATAGAACTGAAATCCCCGAAATGAACCTACAGACATATAGCCATTTAAACTTCGATAAGGTAGCTTTACAAAGAATGGAAGAAAGACAGCCTCATCAGTAAATGGTGCTGGCAAAATTGGGTTACTACTTGTAGAAAAATAAAGCTAGATCCTTATATATTACCCTGCACCACAATCAACTCCAAATGGATCAAAGACCTTGGAGTCAAAGCAGACACTCAAATAGTCATTTTATAATGATGAACTGCTTAGTGTCTCTGGCTCACATATATAATCCAAGCTATAGTTAAGAATAAAGGTATGAGAAACAAACACCGAGTGTGCGTTGTTCATGATGCTTTGCATTGGCATTATTTAATATCGTTTGTTTCTTATACTACAATGCTCTTATTTTTATTTTTACCTAGGTGGGGGATATAGGTTCTAGCCAGTGTTTAGCCTTCTTTGGTTGAGAGGGAGCCATGTGGTAGTTCTTGCCTTGTATGGCATGTAATTGAAATCCTCCTGCTTTCACCTCCCCATGGACCAGGGTGATAGAAGTATTCCATCATGCACAGCCAGGGGTGGGGATCATTGCAGGTAAAATTTCACTGGTCTTGAAATGATGTCCCAAAAGGCTAGCTTTACAGGCATATGCCTTCAAAACCTTGTTGTATTCCGTTTCACTTTGAAGTAGTGTTTGTACATACTTAGAGATAAAATGGTAACACATTACATGTTTAATATATAGAATAGTCAATATAATTAGCAAGTTGATCTCCTAAAACATTGCAGCTAATATATTTTGGTAACTTCCTCACTCTGCTAGTCACTTTTTCGAATATACCATAAACATGAATACATTAATAATGTGCACTAGAAGATTAAATGTTGATAGATATAGACAAGTTAGACTATGTGTAGTAAATATATATTTATCTATTGCTGCTTTGAAGAACATTATCATATATTCACCATAAAAATACCACCATATATTCACCATGACAATAATTTTCCTGCAGTGTAGAATTTTCCATTTCATTATCTGCCATCTTTTAATCTTTTTACATTCTCATAAGTATGAATTTTTTCTTGTTTCTTATGTTTTGAAATTATTAAGATGGAATTTAAAAAATCGTAGAGTCTCCTAAAATTAGCACATTTTGTTTGGTTTTGTGTTGCTAAATCATTAAAACCAAGGTTTCCTGAAAGTTATGCTAGCAGACTATATCACTATATTGTATTGTAATTACATCTTATTATTGTATTTTGATATAGGATTTTGCTGTTGCTGTTTTATGATATAGTGTCTTGAAGCCGGACTGAAACTTGCAACTCCACTGCCTCCATTAACAATGCTTTATCACCAGGTACTGGAGGCTGATAATTATAACTCTAGCTAATCAGGAGGTTGATAACTGATATTTAGTTCAGACAGCCTGAGCAGGAAATATTATGAGTCTCTCCTCTCTAGTTCACTAAAAAAAAGCTTGCAGCTGAACTGTAGTATAATTGGTAGAGCAATAAGGTCAAGGGAAAGAAGCGTGGGATTGTCATATAGCCCCCGAGTTCAAGCCCTAAGACACAAATATGCACAGACACACATTCATACACACATACTCCCACACACTTGTACACGCACAAATTACCAGGCAAAGTTGTACCTTAAATACTTATCCAGAGATCGGACAACTGTCTACTTACTTGTGAAGGATTTTCCTTGATTATTTTGATGGAGGAGGATAGTTCATGGGACACAGACGACAAGACTTTAGTGAGGAATACTTTATAAACGACTCGCTTATAAAAATAACAGGAGCAGGGTTTTTATCTTTAAATCTTACATTCCTTCAACTATACTATTTAAAAAAAATCATTGAATTATGAGAAAACAATGCACCTCTTCCCTTCTCCCCTTCCCCTCTGTCATAAAATATAACAAAAGATTCAAAAATACTCTTTTATCTTACAAGAATGTACACCTGTAAAAATGTCTGTCTATATGTGTAACAATACATGTGTTTTCCAATACTTGTTTGATTTTCCCACCGCTAAGAACTTGCCTTTTTTCCAGATGAAAGCACACTGGGGTTTCAAAGGCAAGTAAGATTAGGAAACAAAAACCTAATAATGTCTTAGGAAGTAGATGTCAAAAATTGATGCAAGAAGCACATGGCAGGCCGAGGGGGCCCTGAGAGGCAAAATGATTTGTGCAGGATGAGAGGAATAGTGACAAATAAGGCCTGGATCTGACCTAGGAAGGGTTATTTGAGGTTGAGACATGCCTGTATCTAGGCCTAGCTGAGGCTATTGGGATTTGACAATGTCCACATGTGTATAAATTGATGTGGGAGGGGAGATTTCAGCCTCCAGTTTGTCTTGGGGATGGTCTTATGTGAGCAAGCAGCTTAGATCATTGGGCTCTGAGAGATGACACTACCTCACTCACAATGGAATAGAATATAGATCTCTGAGAGCCACGCAACTGTAACCTACAGTTAGCTCAAGCCAGCTCACTTGGCCTGTGGCTCAGGAACAAGAAAGATGTTCCTGTACTGTTTTCAAAGTCAAGAGACTCAGGTCTCAAGCATGAGAGGTGTGAGTGCCTCACTCGATGCTGCAGACAATCGATCAGTGCCCAACCACGAATCCAATGTCTCAGGACTTTTTATAAGAAGAAACCAAGGAAATCACAAGGAAATTCAGGCCAGGTATAACTATGACAGTAAACCTATTTAATCTCATCCTAGCCCACACTAGAAACTTCTTCTTATGTGCTTTTATATGTGTAGACAGAAAATATTTGCTGTGCACTTTTCAATCCACTCTACTACAATTACTCAGTTTGAAGTGTACTCTCATTTCCATGTTTCATAGATCCATTCTTTTTTACCACCTCAGTGTGACAATGAGTCCATCCAAACCCTGAATGTGCCTTATTATGTATGGAGCCTGGACTCAGGCTTTCTGGAAATTCTGGTAATGGACCTTGTCCCTGCCTACCAGAAAGCTGATCCCTTCTATGTGGGAAACTTCCTCCACCACTTCACAGAGTGTAGGACAATGGAGCAGTTGCTGGATATTCTGAAAGTGAGTGTTCCTGGGCTGGGAAGGTGGCTTAGTGGTAGAGAGCTTGCCTTGTATGCATGAGGCCCTGGGTTCGAATCCTGACCACGACATAAGCAGAAAACAAGCCAGAAGTGGTGCTGTGGCTCAAGTGGTAGAGTGCTGGCATTGAGCTGAAGAGCTGAGGGACAGGGCCCAGGCCCAGAGTTCAAGCCCTGACAAACAAAAAAGTTAGTGTTCCTAAGCCAGGCACCAGTAACTCACACCTGTAATCCTAGATACTCAGGAGACAGAGATCTGAGGTTCACGGTTCAAAGCCAGCCCTGGCAGGAAAGTCCATGATACTCCTCTCCAATAAGACACTAGAAAACCAGAAGTGGTGCTGTGGCTCAAGTGGTAGTGTGCTCCCCTTGAGCTGAAAGGCTGAGGGATAGCACCAAAGCCCAGAATTCAAGCCCCATGACAAACAAAAGAAGTTAGTGTTCCTCCTTCAAACCCAGGGCTGATGATACCCCCTGGCAGAATATTGGAATACTAGGTACATCTCTGAGACAGTTTCACTGGGGTCTAGTCAAAGGAGCTTGGCTTGAGACAAAGAAGTGCAGTCTTTGGCTAATTCCTTAGGACTGGGCTGCCAGAATATTTCATGTGCCTCATAAGCTAGTGGAGCCTTAGTAATTTGCTTGCTGAGAGACTAGGATTTAAGGAAGGAGCAAGTGGCACCCAACGTCAACGCTCACCTAGGAAATCACTATCTTTGAGGCCTTTGAAGGAATATAGACAGAAGAAAGGAGGCAACTTTTACTTTAATTGGGGGCTTGAGTGCTGTCCCATTTCTAACACACTACCAATTGAGCCCCAGGTCCAATTCTGGCCTTTGACTGGTTAATTGAAGATAAGTATATTTAGATTTTTACAAACTAGACTGGCTTCAAACTGTGATTCTCAGATCTCACCCTCCGGATTAGTAGGATTAGAGGCATGAGCCATTGTGCATTTATTTGGACAGATGCACATAAGCATCTTCACAGAATTACCATGAAGTTGTATATACATATCTGCAATTTTGTGTGTCATGTTTACATTACCATGTGGGACTTAGCGAGTCCTATGTGTGTCCTGTTAGTTCAGAAAAGGAGAAGCATAGAGTTAACTTCCTTCTCTCCTCCCATTGGTACAGATACTTCTACCATAACTGAGAAGAAGATGAACAAGTGAAGAAGTAAGTGGACACTGGCACAAAGAATTCTATCCTTGAAAACTTGGTATCTTTGAGGTTTCTGAATCAAACTCAACTTTCTTCTTTGAACACCAGTTGTGATTTTCAACAGGGGGTTGAGGCTTGGCACATCAGTGGATAGCAGATTACACAGTTGTGGTTGTGGTTGTGCTTTTGGACTCTCATGGATGACAGGGAGGGCTGTGTGTAGCAAGTCAGATCCAGTGGGGAAAAAATTTCTCTTCCTATTACAGGGAGAATTTTAGAGGATTATATTTGAGAAATTACTAGAAGTGAGTTGTGAGGAGCATCCTGCTTGCAGGAGTCTCTTTCCACTTCCCAACAATCAATCTGCCCACAACGTTGTTTGTTTCATCCTCCCCATGTGGATGGACTTCTACCCTGATGATTTCTATGAGCCCAAGAACAATGACACCCTGAAAGAACTTACACAGAATGTCAACCTCATCATGGCCTCTTCAGACCTGCTCTTCCGCTTACATATTTTTCTGGACCAGCTGGAGGAACCCATGAGACCAAGAAAAAGAGGAAGAAGTCCTTGTTTAGATGCCCCAGAGCTTGTGAGTAGGGATGGAACCTGAGTCTCTAGGGATGTTTCTGATTGGCCAAGAGCCCTTAGTACTCCCCAGCTTGGCAAAATTTCCTTTTATGGATATTCTTTGCCAGGTAATGTCTGTTCTCCTTTTGAAAGAACTTGGAAGTAGCCACTCATTAGAAAAAGCCTACCTCCTCATCAGTGTTCAGTCCCAACTCAAATCCTACTGCTTCTCCTATTAGATCATCTTGGAAGTTTAGTGACACCTTAACTACGAGGGTCTACTCAAAGACTCCTGTACCTATTTTCATTCTCAGGTTTGCATCACCGTAGAAAAGCTTCTGCAGAACTCCAGGTAAAGAACCCATCAGTGATGTCGTCTATGGTGACTGATGGAGATTGGAAGCCATCGCGATCTCCAGAAATCCTGTGAAGGTAGAGGGTGTTTTTCAATTTGTAGAAAGGCCAAAGTAGGTTTTGAGTCCTGTGGACATCCCACTGATTCTGAACCCCACATGTGATGCAGGTGTATCTACACATACCACCAAGGAAGAAGACGATACAGAATGTCTGCCATTGATGTTCACAATCCAGCTAGATCAGCTCTAAATCAGTCAACAAAAAAACACTTCTTGGTGTGATGGTTAAATATGTGCTAATGGAAAATGACTCCAGTCTATGTTTAGGAAAACCAATAAGTGAGGTCCAAAATCTAGATTCAGTTGAGGAAAGGGAATTTTTCCTCACAGAATACCCAGACCAATCTCTCTTCTTGCAAGGGATCCAATTTCCAGTTGATAAATTAGAATCTGTCCCTCCCTGGACTCAGGAAGAAAATCCTGTCTTTATTGAGGAAGTAGATCCCTTTGAAGACTCTGAGGCAGAATTTCTGTCTGAAGGCAACTTAGAGGCCAATCTAGATTTTGAGATTCCTTCTCCCCTTCCTAAGAAAATCCTTATTTTTCTTTTTTTTCTGATTTTTGTAAAAGGTTCATTCTATTTATTTTTCTAACTTTATTAATATGTAAATATTTTTGACATATTCTAGAATTCATGAATCCTAAATATATTTCTTTTTAAACCTACAAACTGAAGAATCGTGCATACCTGTTCTGGAGGTGGGGAAGCAGAGTGACAGGGGGCTGTAGAAGAGAGCCTACTGGATATAATGGGAGCTGTTAAATGCAACAAGAGTGAGAAGGAAGCCAGGCCATGCCTGTATGGGGTGATAAGGTGGCTACAAAAGGTCTAGGACATAGCAGATCAGATGTCCTAGAAAGCTATTCTGTCAATTGGGACAAATACCACAATACTTATAGCGTTAAGTGGGACTCTCTTCCAACAATGAGTTCAAATCTGTATACATTTTCATTGCATTCATTTGCCTTGAGCAAATATGGAAGGAAAATTTGGCTCCAATAATATAAAAAGTCTACTTTGGGCTGAAAATATTTGACACAATATATAGGAGATATGTATACTGGAAAGTAAAAGCCATCATCAATAGAAGAAAGAAGGCTTACATAGATGAACAAACACAAAATCAGGAAAAATTTCCACAATTAAATCAGTTATATGTAAATACATGTTATATTCTTTATGTTCTACATAGTATATTATGTAATATATAAGATTCAATATGATTTTTCAAAGTAAAAAGGCATTTAAAATTTTAGAATTGCGTGTTTTTTGCACAAAACATTAGTGTAAATGTTATTGGAGAAAGTAGTGATATAATTTGATTATAATTATATGAATATATATTTGTGTGTTTCTAGATATAACACTGATTATACATAAATATTATATACATATATTTGTATATATCTGTCTATGAAGTGAATATAATGAAAGTGAATATAATGAAACTGAGTTTAGTATGTATAAAAAAGTTGAGTACATGAGACTCAAACCTGTAATCCTACTGATGTAGGAAGCTCGGTTTTGAGTTTTAGTATCTCTTATCCCCAAGCCCTAGATTTTTCAGAGGAGGCATGGGCCCTCCAGTGTAGCAAACAAACATATGCCATGGGATCAAACTCCCTGACCACAGAGGAAAGTCAGTAGAAATCAGGACAAGCTTCTTATCTTGACTGTGTACTCAGTTCCTGTACCAAGAAGGCCATCTTTAGAACACCAGATGGAAAGTTGGCATTCCCTCCACAAGGTTCTAAAAATATCCTTCTGAACGATAGTCTGACTATATTGAATTAAATCTTTTTCCCTTCGCAAGCTGCAAACACGTAGAAATATGACAAGAGCTAAAGAAAGATGGTCAAAGACTTACAAATACATAAAATTATATACTCTGTTTCAGTAATTCAATGACAAATTATCAAAGGCATGTCGAATTTTTTTAAAGGAAATAGAAACATACTCTGAGTTTATCAGGAACTGGGTGATATTTTGGTTGCTGAATTGTTGAATGCACTTCTGGGCAAAGGAGACACATACCTTGGGGAAAATTGTGTGGGGTTGGGTGTCCTCACACGGCTTCACAATAAAATGGCCATAACATTTAGGATGTCACAGCCAACTTTGCCATGGCAGCAAGTAGGTGTCAGGCACTGATTTTGCCCTGAAGTGGAATCAACAACACCAACAGGCAAAAAGAATGAGAAGGAATGACTATTATCCACCAAACTTCAGCTTAAATAGCTGTCCTTACCAGAACTAGGATAAATTGAGCTGGAAAAGGCTGATCTCCATGTCAGGATCCTGAGCACTAAGGACTAGTGTGTGTGTGTGTGTGTGTGTGTTTGTGTGTGTGTGTGTGTGTGTGTGTGTGTGTGTGTGTGTGTGTGTGTGTGTGTGTGTGAATACTGGGGCTTGAACTCAGGGAGATGACCTTTAGCTTTTTTTAATCAAGGGTAACAGTCTACGACTTGAACCAAATTTCCATGTCTTGATTTTGAATGGTTAATTAGAGATCAAAGTTTCAATGTTGCACATGTTCATTCTTTGTCCCTCCTTTTCAATGACACCTTTAACTTCTTTTTTTTTTTTGGGTCCGGTCATGGGGCCTGAACTCTGGGCCTGGGCGCTGTCCCTCAGCTCTTCAGCTCAAGGTTATCGCTCTACTGCTTGAGCCACAGCGCCACTTCCGGCTTTTTTCTTTTTTCTTATGTGGTGCTGAAGAATCGAACCCAGGGCCTCGAGCATGCAAGGTAAGCGCTCTACCACTGAGCCACCTTCCCAGCCCCCCTTAAACTTCTGAAAGAGAGATAAATGTAAAAAAAATGAAAAAAATGAAAGAAAATAAATATCATCTTGTTTCTGTTTCCTGGTCACTGATCATTTTTGAGATAGTGCTTCTTACTAATAAGAATTATTGGTAGAATCTGAAAACCTATTTGAGTAATAAATAGACTAGGAAAAATGTTGTCTCCTATTTTTTATCACTACATTTCTTTTTGTCTAAGTATACATGCCAGACTTACCCTAAGGGCCTAGAATAAACAAAATGGCTTATAGAGCTCAGATCATATCTTTCCACAGAAGATGACAGCCCCAGAAGAAAAACTTGTCCACAACTTGCACAAGGAAGAGAGAGTTTGATGTCTCCTTAAATCTTAGGATCGAATACTCATGAAGAACCCTGGGGACTGATGACAGCTTAAGGACCTAACATTTCCTGTGTCGTTCAACCATAGGAACAGTCACCAGTCTCCCATCATACTGTAGGTGCCACGCCTGACTGGTGACCTTGGCTGTGTCATGAGAACGTGCAGCAGGGCTCTGTCATGGTCATTGGAGAGTCAGTATTGCACACTAAGAGGACATTCATGAAGGTGGTAACAAGGCCTGAGTCAGGGTTTGTCAGATATAGATGATTTGTAACAGGCACTACTGTATTCTGGCTAAGAATGTGGATATATCATCGGGGTCTTGCACACAAATTTATCAAGTGTTAGCTTGCAACATTTCTGCATGAAAGCCAACAAAAGGTCATCAATGCCCTCTGAACATATTCTCATCAATATTTAGTAAGTAAAAAGCTATAAAAATCAAGTTCATCATGACGAAAAATCTGATATGAAAACCAAATTGCAGGAGCATTTACAAAAAATGTTTTTCTGTATGTATCAAATGTGACAAAATATTAAAAATTAATGAAGCTGGGAAAGTTAAATTGATTTCTTTTTTACTATGGTTGCAACTGTCTTTTACATTTCAACTACTTAACAAAAAGAAGGTAGGCCAAGTACCACTGGTGGCTCAAACCTGTAATTCTAGCTAGTTAGAAACCTGAGATCTGAGGAAAGTGAATTGAAGTTAGACTAGTTAGGAAATCCAGTGAAACTTTGATCTTTAATTAACCATTCAAAATCAAGACATGGAAGTTTGGTTCAAGTCTTAAACTGTCAACCTTGATTAAAAAAGCTAAATGTCAGCTCCCTGAATTCAAGCCCCAGTATTCACACACACACACACACACACACACACACACACACACACACACACACACACACACACACACACACACACACACACACACACACACATTCTCAAAAATAACCAGTGACCAGGAAACAGAAACAAGATGATATATATTTTCTTTCCTTTTTGTCATTTTTTTCAGAAGTTAAAGGGGTCATAGAAAAGGAGGGACAAAGAATGAACACGTGCAACACTGGTATTCAATTGGTACTATGTTGAAAATTACCTATGAAATTTGTTTTGGGGGAAGAATGGGAAAACAGAAAAAGAGATAAAGTGAAAGGGTAAAATTGTCCAAAAAAATGCACTCAGGGAATTAGAGCTGTGGTGCAATATGAGTGCCATTATTCAGCAAAAGAGCTCAGAGAAAGTGTCCAGGCCCTGGATTCAAGCCTCATTACTGACTAAAACAAAAACAAGAAAAAAGAAATGTAATCCTTACCACACGATTGTAACTAAAACCTCTACAGCACAATAATAATAATAATAATAATAATAATAATAATAATAATAATAATAATAATAATAATAATAATGATAGAAGTAGATGCTGATGAAGAAGAAGAAGAAGGAAGTTAAAAAAAACCAAACCAGTGAGAAAAATTGAGAGAGCAAGGGAAGGACTGACCTTTCAAAAAGAAATATATCCATACCTGACTTATATGCCTGTAACCTCAGTGTAATTCACATTTATAATAACAATACAAAAGAAAAAACAGAAATGTACTGCTGGAGCCATAACTCAAATGGGAGGTCAGACTAATATGTATGTGATACCAAGGTCAACCCCCTTATCAATTTCTCCTTCAAAAATGGTTCTTCTTATCACTTGTGCTTTCCTTAGCTTATGAAAAGGGGTGCAGTTAAAGAAAGAGAAAGGTAATCTGTCAGGCACAGAACTGTACTGCAAAGAGCAGTACTCACTAGAACACATGTTTACTAGACCACTTGATGACTCCACGTTTTCTGAAATAAACAGAACTAGTTGGAATTGAATACATGCTCCACTGTATACTAGATGGGGGCTCAAAATTATTGAAACTCTCTGGATCTCAAATTCTTTACAGGTAAAATGAGCATAACAATACGTACCTCACAGCATTATGAGATCTGGTTGTCATCAAACATGGAGCGGTTTTATCTTTGGTGTGTGTGCAACACTCAAACATTGCTGGAAGGAGTAAAAACTGGCATGATGTTTACTATATTACTTAAGAGTAATACAACATGCCTGTAATCCTACTTACAAAAGAGGCTGAGAAAAGAGGATCAAGGTTTTAAGTCTGGAGGAAACTGGATCAGATTCATCTCCAATGATCTCTAAAAAAGATTGAGGTGGAGTTTGGTTCAAGTGGTAGAGTGCTATACTGGAGCATAAGCCTCAGGAACAGTGCCAAGGGACTGAGTTCAAGCCCTAGGACCAGCACAAGCACACACACATGCACAAGCACACACACACACTAAATTGTTTGTGTTCCTATCACCCTGCTTAACAATATATTTCCTTTTCCAAGCTCACCTGTTTTTTTCTGTTTTAAAAGGGACTTCTGTGTAGCACAGGCTGCTCCTAAACTTACAATCCTCCTGGGTACTGGGAGTACAGGCAAGCCTACTATAATTGCCTTCACTCAGTAACTCTATTTATAACATATTAGCAAGAAATTCATTCATACTCATGAAGATATTTGGCTTAAAGCTGTTCACAGTAATATTCTACTGTACAAAATGTAAATAATATAACTGGATATGGTACTATCCTATCACATGGTAATACCAGCCAATACTCAGGAACCTGACACAGGAGAATAAGCAGGTGAGGAAAGCCTGGTCTACGCTGCAAAACCTGGTCTCCAAAGGAAAGAAATTCTATAAATATTAATCTACTATGAAACATACAATATGTTAAATTTATATAATGTAACAAATAGATCATTATTAATAAAAATAAAATCTTGGCAGAAATTTTAAATACATACATATGCATATATATTTAAACTTGTAGAAATAAAATTTCAAGTGCTTTTATCTGCATCTTTCAGTCTACCTGTCACCTACTTATTTACTGACACATTGATTTCTGTTTAGTCTTCACAAAACACTGTTCTCTCACATAAGTACACAAAATTGTAAAACAAAAAGTACAAAACAAATATTATCATAAATACAAATGTAGTTTAATCCCTACCAAAATAATTTGGAGAAAACATACATTAAGTTAATGGCATTGTATACTGCTCAGGGAGGGGAATCTAGGAAAATGTAGATTGTATATGTGTGTGTGTGTGTGTGTGTGTGTGTGTGTGTGTGTGTGTGTGTGTGTGTGTGTCTGTCTGTCTGTCTGTCTGTCTGTCTGTCTGTCTGTCTGTCTGTGTCTGTGTGTTTTCCATGAGTAATATTGGAGTTAGAATTAAATGTATTATTCTTGCTTGGTCTTTTTGCTCAAAGATGACACTCTACCACTTGATCCACGTCTCCACTTCTGGATTTTGTTTTCTTAATTGGAGAAATATCTCAGATTTTCTGCATGGGCTGCTTTAAACCTGAATCCTCAGTTTTTGACCTCTAAAGTAGATAGGTTTTAAAATATGAGCCACTGGTGGAAACCAACTACGTTAATATTTTTGCCTGTTTGAATGAATTTTAAAGTAATACATATATGTTACATTTGAGAGTGACTGGAAATAGTCATTAATGTTTAACAGAATTTAAAACATACAAAGCTGAGAATGGCAAGGAGCTGAGAACAGAATGGAATAAATCAAAATTACCTATGACAGTTTTCAGTCTGTGCACAGAAATAATTACATTATTGGAGCCCAAAGCCATCAGATAGCTGAGCTCCAGCTGGCTGCTATGCTCATGAGGCTAGCTGGTGCTATTCACCAGAATGTGATGTTGTTGGATAGTAGGGATCAGCTTCAAGTTAAGAACCTGAAATATTTCTATTCATCTAGAAGAGGAAACATACCAGGACAAGAAATGTGATTAAAATTGCTGAATGCAAAAACCATCCAAAGGAAGACCGAATAACTTTCTATATCTGAAAAGAGTATTCTCTCATAAAGAATCATGAGCTGAATATAGTGGTCAATGTTTGTAATCTCCGAACTTGGGAGGCTGATTTAGAAGTTAGCTTGAGGCCAGCCTAAGTTTTAGGCAATCAGAAGGACATATAGTAAAATGCTATCTTAAAACAACAACAACAAAAGACCCAGTGACTGGGAGTATTTTTAGTGGTAGAGTGCTGGCCTTACATGCAAGAAGCACTTGATTTGATTCCTCAGTATGTCGTAAGCAGAAAAACTGGAAGTGGTGCTGTGGCTCAATTGGTAGTGTGCTAGCCTTGAGCAAAAGAAATTTAGGAAGAGTGCACAGGCCCTGATTTCAAGCCCCAGCTCTGTCAAAATTTAAAAAAAAAACAAGTGCAAAATGCTGTTTGTTGAAATAAATATGTTGAAGAATTTTTATACTCACTAGAAAATAGTGCTGTTGGGAATTCATAATGAACTTTGTTAGGAAAAATTAAAATAAATTAATGAAATATTATCTGGCATTGGAAAGAACATAGTGAGATGTAAAAATGATTGGTGCCTATAGTTAATTGATACAACAATGTTATAGATACACTTGCCAAACTGTGATTTTTTTAAGTATACAATCGTGGGTTTGTTCTTTTTCAAAATAATTTTACTGCCAGGCCTAGCTACTAAGGAGACTGAGAACTGTTCGAATCCAGCCAGGGCAGGAAAGTCTGTGAGACCTTTATATCCAACTAAAGGTTCAGAAAATGTGAAGTGGCACTGTTGCTTAAGTGGTAGAGTGCTAGTCTTGAGCTGAAGAGTTGAGATACGATGCCCAGGCCTAGAGTTCAAGCTCCACAACTGACAAAAAATAGTAATAGTAATAATATTAATTTTATTGTTACTATTAAGGTGTTATATATAAAGGCTACCAATTCATAAGTTTTTTTCTTTGCTAAAAGAAATACGTATCCATCTTCATTGCCAACAGCCAGGATTTGGCCATCTGCTTTCCAGCTGATCTCTCGATGTAGAGGCAATGTGTAATACAAAACAATACAAACCCTTTCTGACTATAAATAATTTTTTCCCTGCACATCTTAAAAATCAATGCTGACAACATGAAATTAAAAATCCCTAAGTTTAAAACATTCTTCTAAACAAGTTAAAGAAATCCTGATAACAAGTATTTTAAGAATAATTTCAGAGAGCTTGAACTCAGGGCCTGGGTTCTGTCTCTGAGATTTACTACTCAAGATTGGGTTGCCAGTTTGAGCCACAGTGCCACTTCCAATTTTCTCGTGATTAGTTGCACAGAAAAGTCTCACCAACTTTCCTCTCCAACCTGGCTTTGAACTAGGATCTAGAGATCTCAGCCCTCTGAGTAGCTAGGTTTATAGGCCTGAGTCCCTGGCACCTGGCTTTTTGCTTACCTGAGACAGAGGCCAGTTAATATTAAATGTCAATCATGTTTAATTTTGTAAAATGAAGTTAACTGAAATGCCTTCCACTAGAAATAAGGAATCAAATGAGTAGGTGGGTTACAACGTTATTACCAAAAGTTACATATTTTCCTTGTGTTTTTTTCTTCCAAAATTGTGTGCTTTCCAGAATCATACCTTATCTTTCCTTGCTAATTTCTTTGGTTTATTTCATAATTGTCCACAGCTTCTTCAGCAATCATTTACTTATGTGAAGAGCTTTCAAACATTTATTTTCAGCCCAAATTCCTTGTATACACCTCTCATCCATATATTCAGCTGACATAAAAACTTGTGAAACAGTAATCATCTCTTATCAGTATTGGATATTAATGTGTAAGTTAAATTTAAGAAAATAACATCAATAATTGTAACATGATTTTAATAATAATGCTAAACATAAATACAACGTTGATTATATTCTGAGCAATTTAATAAAAACCTCCAGGAAAAGAAATCACTTTTTTTAGTGCTGATATTATGGTTTAAACTCAGGACCTTACCTTCTCACTTAAGCTTTTTCCCTCAAGGGTGGTGCTCTGTATTTCAACCACAGCTCTCCTTCGAATTTTATTTGGGGGATAACATAGAGATAAGAATCTCATGGAATAAAAACAATCATTTGTGTCCCTATCTTATTTCACATAACATTCTCTTATAAGGTTATATGGTACCATGTACTACTTTCTGAAAGTGAGGTTAACCATGGGACCTATGGTTATTGGAGCCTCGCTTATTTCACTTAATAAAATTGTTTACCCATCTTTCCATTTCCTAGCAAATGGGGTGATTTCATTCTCTCTGATGGAGGCATAGAATTCCAGTGTTTGTGTGTGTATCACATTTTCTTGATCCATTCATCTACTGAGAGGCATCTGGGTTGGTTCCATAATTTAGCTATGGTAAATAATGCTGCAATAAACATAGTTGTGCCGGTAGCTTAGTATGGACTTGTGTGTTATCATTTGGTAAATGCCCAAAAGTGGGATTGCTGGGGTATAGGGGAGCTCTAAGTGGAGTCTTGGAAAAAATTATATTAAGTAAAGTAAGTCAGACAAAAGAAACATAGGTCCCATGGTTTCCCTTATTTGGAATAATTAGTGTATATCTGGGACACGCATAAGAGTTCAAAAGCTATGTACATACCAACAGATAAGATGATGTTAAGCGAAGTGAATCCCAAGATAGGCTTTATAATTTACCATGTGATTTCTTTTTGTTTTTGTTTTTGTATTTTCCCCCACCAAGGTATAACTCCTTTTTTCACTGTATTTAATGTATGTGCCCTGCATCTTGTATACACCATTTCTCTAACTTGGGTAGGGCAAGGGAAAAAACAAAATGTTTAAATAGGGCAGGCTGACCCGTTGTAACAATGAGATGCACAAGACACTATGTTGAAAAAGAATCTTTACAATATGGGTGGGGAAGCAGGGAAGGGAGGAGAGGGGGGTGTGTAGTTGTGGAGGTGGGAGGAAGAAAGGGTAGGGGAAAAACAAAGGAGGAGGTACAATACCTCATAGAAAATGTACTCATTACCTTGCTCATGTAACTATAACCCCTCTATACCATATTTTTACAGTAAAAACCTCTTTTATAAAACAGAAGGTGTCATGTACACCAAGTATAGCAGCCCACATATGTAATTCCCGCTGATTGGGAAGCAGAGATGACAAGGATCATGGTCTGAGGCCAGGCCAGAGAAAAAACTGCCAAGACGGCCATCCTAACGAATGAGCTTTCCATAGTGGTTCACATCTGTATTCCTAGCTAATTATGTGGGAGGCATAGGTAGCAAAGTCTCAGTCAATCTAAGATCAGACCCGGGCAAAAAGTTCAAGACCTCAAGTAATTAAATGGACTAGAATTATGGTAAAAGTAGTTGAGCTTCTTGATGCTATTCAACCAGAGTCCTATCTAGCAAACAGGGAACCCCTGAATAGAACCCTTCCACCAAAAAGCCTAAATAATTTTAGCCTATTTGAACATCTAATTTCAAGGAGCCTGACAGATCAGAGATGATGACATTCTCTTTAAAATTAGGTATTCAAAAGAGACAAAGTTATTTAGATTTTGAAAAAATTGAAAAGGAAAATACATGTGATTTTTGTTAGCTCTGTAATTCTTGAAAACATGAAATGTACTCAAGTATTTAATATATATCCATATGTGTGCATATGTCCATGTATATATGTATATCCAAGTATGTATGTATATATATGTATATATACATACATATATGTATATGTATTTATATGTATGTATATATACATACATACATACAAGTGGTTCATCTCTATTCTGTGTAGCAAATGGTACAAATGAATCTGTATAATCACTATTCAAATGCATGAATAGACAAAGAGAATGAGCAAAGAACTCATATTCAGGAAATTATGGCTAGCCCATAACCCTGAAAATCTTTTACATCAGTTTGCATGTTTCAGTTACTGCAGTACAGGGACAACAGTGGGATACTAGGCAGATGAAATTAGAAATGAGAGATACAAATGTTAAAATATTCTTTCTTATGGGTAAGTAGAATTTCCTCTGTGTGTGTGTGTGTGTGTGTGTGTGTGTGTGTGTGTGTGTGTGTATTACATTTTCTTGATTTTTTTTCTCTTGAAGGTTATCTGGGCATATTCAATAAGAATGGTCTGGATGAAACCTTTACTATATCCTGGTTTGTAATCTTTCAGGTAAATGCCTGGAGTAGAGTTGCTGGATCATATGGAAGTGGGTAGTCAAATGAGGGGTGAAGGGTTAAAAGGTAGATGAATGAACAGGAGAAAAGGGGGAAAATGCAGAAAGGAATCCAATAAACATCCTACAATATTAAGAAGAGTGAAGGAAGAAGTGCATAGAGGAAGGATGGATGAGAACATTGAAAGGGTTGGCACTGATCAAGGTATATTGTACGCATAAAATGCTTTGTTTAATGATAATTTCTTACTGCTTAAAATTTCTTTCTACTTAAAATAATAATTAAAAAATCATGTCCCTAAACTGTTATGCAATTAGAAGCAAAGAATGAAAATTTGCTCTGATCAACTCCAGGGTCTATAAGTTTTTTTTGTTAGGATAAGTTTTAGAACAACACTAATGATACATATCACCTGAAGAAAATTTAATGATTTTCAGTTATTTATAGTAATCATTTTGGAGATATGGCTCAAGTGGCAAAATGCTACTTAGTGAGCAAAGCTGTCAGATAATGAATTCAAGTCTCAATCTCGAACAAAAGTACAAACAATCAGTAAAATTCAGGCACTTTCCTGGGCACTGGTAACTCATGCCTTTAATCCTACCTTTAATCAAAAGGCAGAGATCTGGGGATCTCAGTTGAATGTCAGCTTAGATAGGAACGTCTGTGAGTTTCTCATCTCCAACACACTGCCAAAGAAAGCTGGAAGTGGACTCATGGTTCAAGTGGTAGAATGCTGGCCTACAGCAAAAGGCTCAGAGGCAGAACCCAATCCTAAAGTTCACGCCTTAGAATAGTGCATATACAAACACAGGGGAAGTAAGTCACTCAAGTTCTCAATCTTCCATTTCCCTAATCCTAACTCAAATCTTGGACAGAACCCTAAGAGTAACCTTGATGATAATAGTAACCCAATCTTAAAATTAATGGAAAATATATCCTAACAGATACTCATTGTCTTTGAAATGATTTGGACTTTGCTCCAAATACTACAGATTCCCTGACTTGGACTCTGAAATCGTTCCCTATTATTAATCATTAACCTCAAATCTTCATATCATGAAAACTTCTGTAGTTTCCACTAATCTTAACTTTTAATGAACTCCTCTATCTCCAAAAAGAAGTTTCAGGTTTACTTAAAATCTACTCTAGTTCTTAACCCTAACTATATATCTAAACATTACTAGAAACCTAACTCTAAATTTAACCCTATTGAACCCTTAATAATAAACTTAAGAAAACTCTGTAGTTTTCTTTAAATTTCACACTTATTTTACTTGAAAGTGTTAGCAGAAAACTCAGTTTTACCTGAAAGCTTACCCTTCCCTAAGCCTAAGTCTAACCTGAACTAGAAAAGCAACCCAAGCCCTAGAACTAATAGCCTTTGGATTCTAAAGGTCATAAAAATACATTAGTTTTTATTCATCCTAACTTTGATTTAACTCATCCTTCTAAAAATACTTTGTAGTTTTACTCATTATCTTGCCATTTTTGTAACCATAACCCTAACTGGAATATTGAAGCTAACCCTCACAATAACCATACCCTAATCTTAATATTATTAGCAGTTTCTTATCTCACATTCATCCTAATTCTAACTAGACTTGTTATTCGAAGATTTACTTTGAGTTGGACCCTAAACGTTCCATTTCCCTAATGCTAACACTAACTCCAGCTGGAACTAAAACCTAACTTTCACACTAATGATAGTCCAATTCTAATGTTTAAGAAAAATACTCTAGTTTTTATTCATTCTAATGAATACTCCAGTTTGCACTCTGGAAATGAGTTTGTTTGCCCTAATTCCCACAAATTTTCTGACTCTTCCTCTGAAGTTATCTTGTTCCCTAACATGAACCATTATTTTAGTTGTCCTCACATTCTCTAATCAGGAAAAATACTGTAGTTTCCAATGATCCTACCTTTTCCTGAACCCCTGTGCCCTAAAACAATATCAGATTTCCTTACCATCTAGTCCATTAATTAACTCTAACTCTCAACCTAAACCTGGCTGGAAAACTCTCATTAATCATTACAAGAATGATCACTGAGAAATAAATATAATGATAATGGTCTAGTTACTGTTTAATCTCATATTTTTGCTTCCACTTGTTAGTGAAAACTTAATATTATACTAAAAACTTTACTATTCATAACACTATTCATACTCAGAACAAAATACTGACCCTAATGATAATCCAAATTATATGTCAATACTAACACTAACACAAGTAAACTTGTTTTCACTCATCCTAACTTGATTCAAATAAGCTTTCCAAAAATATGTTTCAATTTTTTTCCAATATCTTAGTCATTTTCTAACCCTAAACTTAATCTTAACTGGAACATTAAGAATAACCATAACCCTAATTGCAAGTAGATTCTAATACTAATAGCAATACTCTAGTTCACATTCATTCTAATTCCTGCCAGGCTTATTCTAAAATTTACCTTCAATTTGACTCTCATTTTTTTCTCCTTCACTCTAAATCCAATCATGGCTAGAATCGTAACCATATCCTTGACACTAACAGTATCTCACTTCTAAAATTGATGAAAAATGCCTGTTTTGTGTCATCATTATTGAAATTTCACCTGTAATTCTTGAAATAAATTGCAGGTTTTCCTAAACCCTATGGATTTTCTCACTTTTAACTCTGAATCTATCTTGTTCCTTAACAGGAATCATTATATCCATTGATCTCAAATCCTGATATTATGAAATACATTATACTTCCAATATCCAAGCTTTTCCTGAATTCCTAGAACCTAAAATAAGTTCAGATTTACTTAACATTTAACACATTTCTTTTCTTTTTCTTTTTGTCCAACGTGGGGCTTGAACTCTGGGCCTGGGCATGATCCCTGAACTCTAGGTCATGATCCCTCAGTTCATTAGCTGTAGGTGTGAAACTTTACCACTTGAGCCACAGCACCACTTTTGGGTTTTCTGGTGGTTAATTGGAGATAAATGTCTCATGGACTTTCTGCCCTGGCAGGCTTTGAACTGCGATCCTCAGAAATCAGCTTCCTGACTAGCTAAGATAATAGGCACGAGAAACTAGTTTAACCAATTTATTTATCCTATTCTCAACCCCCTTTAACCAGAAACCTAATCCTAATCAAAATCTGATTTAACACCAAATAGTTACTGTAAGGAAAATTGTCTAGATTATTCAATCACACATTTTTTTGTTTCTACTTCTTATTGGAAAACTAAATTTTACACTAAAGCTTATCCTTCCCTAAACCTAAGGAGAACAAAATGTAATTCACCTTTAAGCCAAATTATGTCTAAATGTTTAAAGTTACACAGACACTGGTTTTCATTAATTCTAACCTTGATGCCATTCATTCTTCTTAAAATATGTTGCAATTTTGCACCTTTTTAAATCTTACATCTTTTTCTCATGCTAACCCCAGCTCTAACTGGAACACCTTGCCTAATCCTAAACCTACATATAACCGAATCATAATGTTAATAGCAAGCCTCTATTGCACTTTAATTCTCTTGCTCAGGATGTAGGTCTAAATTTTACTTGCATTTTGAGCCTACATTTTTTAAGTGTTTTTCTATTTCCTGTCAGGTTTTCTTTTTCTTTTTTTTTTTTTTTTTTTGGTCGGTCATGGGGCCTAAATTTTGGCATTGGGCACTGTCCCTCCACTCTTCAGAGCAAGGCGAGTGCTCTACCACTTAAGCCAAAGCGCCACTTATGGTTTTCTAGTAGTTTATTGGAGATATGAGACTCACAGACTTTCCTGCCTGGGCTGCTTGGAACTCTGATCCTCAGACATCAGCATCCTGAGTACCTAGGATTAAAAGTGTTAGCCACTGACACCCATCTTTATTATATTTTTAAATTTTATTTTATTGTAAAGATGCTTTAAAGACAGATTAGTTATACGAGTAAGGTAATGGGTATATTTCTTGTTGAGCATTGTTACACCCTTCTTTGTTGTTCTCCTACTAGCCCCCCTCCCTTAATCCTCCCTCCTCTTGGTGTAAAATCCCTTTACAACATACGGTCTTCTGAGTATCATTGTTGCAATGAGTCATCCTGTATTGAACCTATTTCACTAACCATAATTCTAATTTTGTCTGGGATCCTAAATCTAACCATAATAATAATGATAGCTAAATTCAGAAGTTAATAAAAATATTCAAGTTTTTATTCATCTTGTTAATCCACTATACAAGTTGAATTAAATTGCAGTTTACCTTAATTATTTTTCCAAATTAGATTATATGTGCATATATAAAGATGTAACTTTATGTGAAATACAGAAGATCTTTGGAAGAAGAAGTAATGAAAAGAAAATAGAAGGTGGGAGTATAATCAAATGCTTTAAACATATTATGGAATTGCCACTTCTGACATTAATAACCATTAACAAAATAACTCAAAATTAATAAAGAACACACTGTTGTCTAGTATTTTTTAAGAGAGCCATGATATGTCTTGTGAATAAAATACTTGTGTTAGATAAACTTTGTTCATGCATATTTTATATTGTTATTGGTCAATTATTAACTTAGTAAGAAAAATATATCAAATAAGATTCCATGAAAAAATCATAAAACAGTTTTTTAGTAATTGAGAAAAAGTTATAGCCATGAATTTTAGGAAACTAAATTTCTATTTTTCTATGAAGCAATAATTTAGGTTTACTAATCTAGTTATTTTAGAGAACATATTGGCATGACAAACAACTAACTGTATATCTTGTTTCTTTAATGTGTGATGTTTAAACATTGTCTTTCATTCAAATGAATACTTAGGTTTACTTTTCAATGTAAATGCAATTTTATCTCCTTTCAAAACAAGTATTTACCCTGCAATTAAATGTATTAGCATATTCAAGTATTTAAAAGTTAAAAATTCTATGTTTGATATGTAGCTCCACATATTCAGAATGACAGAATTTTTGTATTCATAAATGTCTAACCACTGGGATTTTTGCTTCATCAATATAAATTATCTCATGAGGTTGTTGCAAAGGCTCCAATAACCAGTGTGGTCAAAACATTTCCTGAATTCTGAAAATTAAATCTTATCATTTTCAGCCTTTGATTATATCATTTATTGTCTCTTCAGAGAAATTAAGCTAAACTATATACTACTTTTTAAAGATTTTGCTCACATTGTAAATAATATCAACACAGGTCACAAAGAGACTGATTATTTCAGACTCATCATATTTGGTAAAATTAGTGTGAAGAATGTAGAGAGCAGAAGTTTCATATACTCAATAAATATTTTTGGTTAATTTAAATTAAATTAAATTAAATATCTGGATTTCTAATTAGGAGGTTAATCACATGGAAACAAGAAAATAATTTTTTAAAAATAATTACTTTGGGACCATTTTTCTTCTTAAAATATGAAGCAAAAATATCTTTAAGAATATATTTTTTTATTAAAATGTTTTAACCTTTAGTAAACTGCTTTATACTTTAATATAAAGTCTGTCTCAAAATAGAAATTCTACAACTAATCTAATGTATGTTTTCATGCACAAAATTCTGTAACTTCTAGTCTTATGTGATTTTAATTATATTTTTTAGTTGTGATATGATCCCTACTTATATTAATTACAAACTTCTGTAATTATACAAATCATGCCGGTACACACTAACTTATGTAAGATAATATTCAAAAAAATTATCTTTTTTTTCCGTCTCCAACAGGGAAGGATGATGTGCTGAAGTATATTAAATGAAAGCACACTAACAAAGAGTCTTTACGGAATGGAAATTTGCAACATGAGGATGAGAACATGAGCACTTTCTACTTGGCTGAACAGGAATTTTTGTTTCTACAGTACTTTCTTACCTTTTAATCACACAGGGAAAGCCATAACCTTTGAAATTCATATGAAGGAATTGCTTTACTAAAAGATGTGGCAACCCTGCTCAAAAGCTCAATCTTATCACTAGGTCTTTGTGCTTGCTGGCTGATCTATTTCTCTATCATATGTTTCATATTATTAAACATATTAATAATTAAGCAGTAAGTACATTACAGGAGATTCCTGAAAATCACAGCTATTACAGTTTAGTAATCAGAAGTGAGGAAAAAGATTGTATTAATCTCCAATTTCTCCCTTTGGCCTTCAATTTGCCAATTAATTTTCAGAACAATCATGTAAGATGTTAGTTTATTTTTCCCTTTTTAGTTAGAGATTAAGCAAGTGTTTTTTTTTTTTTTTTTTTTTTTTTTTTTTTTTTTTTTTTTTTTTGCAGTAAAAAGTGATGACAATGGTATCAGAGCTCTGGTAAGGGCACCTTCTCCTTAACAATTAATGCCCTATGGACTGTAAATATAGAAGCCACACTAAAATTCTCTACACACACACACACACACACACACACACACACACACAAACACACAAACACACTCACAAACACACACACACACACACACACACAAACAAGCACACAGACACACCACTTCCACCCAGACACATCAGATATATGTTCCATTCCCTTGTAATGATTGTTGATTAATGTTTGCTGCATTGCTTTATCTCAGCTTCAAGATCTTTCCTGGACCTTTATCTTTCCCCGAGTTCAAGTCCCTAATTCTTAGTATACCGAGTGTCTGTGTATTCACAATAGGTTCCTGCCTGCTTCAAGCCAATTAATACCCTGAATACAGTATCCTCAAACTTCACATCCCAGTCAAACTCCATGAGTTTATACACCGTTGCAAAATACTAACATTTTTTGGATGTAGAAACCAAGAGAACACCCACCTTGTTACTATAGTAGAAATTGACATCATGAAAGTAGAAGAATATTGATCAAGAAACGAGGTAAGAGAATGGGAGTATGTCTAAAATGTAGAATACTGGATATGTGTTACAGATACAAAATCATCATCTATAGGCGTATTTATTGAAAACGTAATCATATATTGAAAGCACTATTTACAAATACAGTTTTCCAGTTACTTTGCTTACCTATCACTTCTGCTCACAAATCCGCTCATGAATTTTTATAGTATCTTTGAATAAAGATTTGCATGTATGTATCATCTTAAAATAAGACAGTATGCTTTTACATCTTTCTTTCTATATGACAAGCCCTTATTTTTTGTTTCCCTGTTTGCTGAATAACTGTTTTCCTGGAAACAAGATATTCACATCAAATCTGGGTGTAATTTTTATTTCTTAAATTTGAAATATAAACTTTGTTGTGACTTGTCATTTTCTAAAGATGAGTGATATTCATGAACACTAATATGTTGGTGCCTTTAAGTAAACTGAGACTTGATGTGGTATGATAGTTCTTGTGTCTAATTGACATAACCATTAGATGATTCATGTATAAACATGTGCATTGCACTTTTTTATTTTTATATATAACATAGTCCCCAAGGATATACATTAAAGTGATAAGGGGGGGTTGTCTGCATGTTCCATACTTTATATTTATTTCAGTAAATGTACTAGAAATAAATGATGTTTACTGGAACAATATAAAAGAACATATTTTCTTTAGAACATATTTCTAAAGATAATAGATTTATTGTTTAAAGAATAGAAAAGAGTAAAATAGGTTTCTTGCTTGAGACTGCATAAATTACATATGAATGTAGCTCAAGATGAGACTCAGTGATAAATTCATATTAATATTACTGAGATTTATATCACAATATAAGCAATATAGGTATTTTAAAGAACGGGTCATTCCAAGCCCTAGATACCTAATAGATGAAGAATGGTATTGAAAATAGCAGAGGAAATCAATTCAACATGCAGATGTTATGATTTTATAATACTAATACGAAAAAAAATGGAGCATTTGCCTTTCTGAAGGAGAATGTTTAGCCAGTAATTTCAATGAAAGGCATCAGTTGTAATCAGTCTAAAGTCTTTTCCTCCAAGATATCCAACAGTACTATACTCATCCTCTGAAGAGTAAATAAGAGTTAAGTAGCTTTGCTTAATATGAATTTAATTGTGGCAAATAGGTTAAAATGCCTGCACTCTTTCTTTCAATGTAATAACTTACATTTGTTTTACTAGACTCAAGACCCCCCGAAGACCACCCAACCAATACAAGTAACAAAGGCATCTTTTATTTGCAAGCTCCAGGCTGGTGCTCTGTGCAATCGGTAACCCATGACACTAAGAGACCCCAAGCATAGAATCAGCACAGTTTTTATAGTATTGAACAAACAACTTTATGGAAGTTTTAAATGAGAAATTACGTGATTGATTAACAGTTAAATAAACTAAGCTATACATATGTGATTGGCTAATATTATTGAGGTGTTATTGACAAGAAGTGTCTGGCCACTGGGTCACCGTGTCCTGCATGGCCAACCAATGTTTGGTCAATGCATTTGGAGAAAATTCCTGTGGTTTTCCCGAGGATTGTTTATGTGTCAGTTGTCCAGGAAGTGTTTTTCTTTTGTGTCATTTCTGGGTCCAACCCATGGTTATTTTCATAATTCATACCTCACAAGATGGTTGCTAGCCTGAAATGTAGTTATTTAGGCCTTCATTGTGCCTCTTTAAGCTTTTAGCTCTTCACATTTCATATTATTACTGTCTCTTCATACAAGCCAGAAATCACTATGTAAAAGTAACACAAACTGAAAAACAAAAATAACTTGATACAACCATCACAAATCCTAAATTATGTGAAAAAAATCCACAATATAATAAATGAACCAGAGGAAGGGGAAAAACAGTGGCAGAATAACAACAGGAATGTACCCTAGATTTCCCTAACGAAACAGAGATTTAGAGTCCTAGAAGGTACTCCATTTCTAGGGTGTCACACCAAGTTAGGCATAATTATATATTGATACACAATTCAAAAGAATATTTTATACTGTCTTCACAAAAAAACAGAAATCTATGAAAAGTTACCCAGGCAGGAAGGTGACTGCTGTGACTGTGTTGGCCAACATATTCAAAAACACAATTGCAGTGTGGAAATGAAAGGGCCACTTGGGAAAAAAAAAATCATGAACAGAGAGACAGTCACATATAAACACAGGCACAATTCACCTTGCCACTGGATAGTCAGAATTGTCGTTGGAACCACAAGTATTAATTTCACAACATCTCTCACAACTGATCTCTTCTCCTACACTTAATGATCTAGACAAAAACCTAATTCCTGAAAAACAAATCACAACAGAAGACCAAAGAAACACCTGACAAATCATCCAAGAACATAGATAGTCACCTATTAAAATCATACATTCCCCCAAATGAAAGCCAAGAAACACTTCAAATGGACAGAACAAATCAGAAAATTATGAGAAAAGTCATGCCAAGGTAATATAATTCACACAGTAAATGAACGGGCATTAGAACAATCAATTATCTAGAAGATATTTTTCAAAATACATTACAAATACTGCTGAAAAATGTGATTAATGAAAAGATACAAAACCTCTGCAAGGAAATTTGAGAACAAGATGAGACCAAGCAAAGATCAGCAAAATATTTCATGGAGACTCCAAACACAAAGAAAAATAAATTCTGAGAAGGCAAGAGAGTCCAAGGGAAAAATGGATGCCAAGTTAAAAGATATGAGAGAACATACAGCTAAAACACATACCTCCCAAGCCACCATCCAATAAAAAGTTGTAAAGAAAATCCATACAAACCTAAAATAAAGCTTTAATAAAGAGATAGAAGCCCTAAAAAAATAACCAATTGTAAGACAGGGAAATCAAGCAGAGAGGCTAATTAAGATAAGAGAAGCCCTTTAGAACACCAAACAGTATAAGAACAGAACAAACCACCATCACATCATAATCCATTAGAGGATCATTAGACATCAATGAAGGGATTCTTAAATATGTCAGGAGAAAAGACAGATTATATAAAGGATATACAGTCAGAAGAAATACAAATTTCTTAGCTGATATGGTAAAAAGGGGAGCCTCACATGATATATGACAAACATTAAAGGCAATCAACTACCAACCGTAAATATGGTCCCAAGCCAAACTCTCCTTTACATTAAAAGGATATATAAAAATATTTCATGCCAAAGAAATCTTGAAACAATGTATCTCCACCAAATCAACAGGATAGAAGTTAATCAAATACATCCTACATAGAGAAGCTCATGAAGAACAGGAACTGGTTATATAAAATGCTCCCTACCAGTGAACAAGGTAAATATATTTAGAGTAGATGAGACACAGAGCCTAACAGCAGGTGAATAACATAGCAGGACTTATGAGATATTTCACAGACTTAACTCTCAATATCAATGGATTTAACTTTCCAATTAGAAAACAGACTAAATAGTATAATAAAACAAGACGCATGCATGTAATATATACAAGAGACACATTTTATTGAAAAAAAAAAAAACACATACTCAAACTGAAAGGCTGGAAGGAAAATTTTCAAGCACATGAACACCATAAACAGGCCACAGTAGAATTACTAACATAAGATAAAATAGAATTCAAAATAAAATTACTAGGAAGAGACATTATATATTGATAAAAGCACATCTCCATTAGGTATATATATCAAGTCTAAGTATCAATGGCTGGAGCACCCCACTTCATCAACCAAATATTACTTAACCAAAAAAACATTTCTCAACACATCATTGAAATGCATGGATAGGTCATGCAGGAAAAACTCAACCAAGAAACTGAAGACCTAAATAACTACATTGAATGTCTAGCCCTAACAGACATCTACAGAATATACATTCAGCATCAGTATACACATTCTTCACAGCAGCTCATGAAAGAGTCTCCAAAATAGAACATATCCTATATCACATAGAAATTTTATCCAAATTGAAAGAAAAATTATTTGAATTGCCATATCTTGTCAGACCACAACAGAATAAACTTAGAATTAAAAAAGCAAAAGCAAAAAAAAGTTCCCAAACCCATGAAGATTGAACAACACATTGCTGAATGACCAGACACTGAATACATTAGAATGAAAATCTGAAAGTTTCTGAAATTTAACAAATTGAACACACAAAATAACAACTCCTCTGGGAAACAGTAAATGCAGTACTTAGAGGAAAATTTATAGCTCTAAGTGCCTACATCAAGCAATTGGGGAAATCTGAAGTTTTGTTTTAATTATATACCTGAAAATTCTTGAAAACAAGAAAGAGGCCAAACCCAAAGCAGAAGACAGAAACAAATAAAAAAATTAAATCAGAAATAACTAAATAAAGACAAACTAAAAAATAAAAAGATCAACAAAACAGAATTGGTTGTTTCAATAAATTAACAGACTTGGCAGACCCTTACCAAATCTAAGAAGAGAACTTACATAGATAGAAAGATAAATAGAAAGCACACTGGTTGGGAGAAGTTCGTTACTTGCTCTGCAAAAGGCAATGGCATTACATATCAAATATATTTAGAGCCCTAGCAGTTAACTCCCCCAAAAAACAAATCTTCAAAGAAACAACCCTCTTAATAAGTGGGCTAAAGATTTAAAGAGAGACCTCTCGGAAGAATAAATATGAATGGCCAATTGAAACATGATGGAATATGCAACATTTCTGGCCATAGAAATACAAATAAAAGCAACATTGAGATTCCACCTCCCTCCAGTTTGATGACCATTATGAAGAAAACTAATAATAACAGAGGCTGGTCTGGTGGGAATGTAGCCAAACAGGAATGTTACTACACAATTGGTTGAAAAGTAAACTTGTTCAAATACTCCATAAAGAAGTATACAGGTTCCTCAGAAGATCTCCCCTATAACCCAGCAATCCCACTCCTGGACAATTACCCAAATGACCAAAGACAAGGCCACACTAAAGTTACCATCACAACTATGTCAATTGTAGCAGTATTTACCATACCAAAGATATGGAACCAACACAGATGCCCCTCAGTAGATGAATCGATCGAGAAAATGTCATATATATTCACAACAAAATTCTATGCTTCCGTCAGAAAGAATGACATTGCCCCATTTGTAAGGAAATGGAAAGACTTGGAAAACATAATACATCAAACAAACCACACCCAAAGAATCATAGGCTACATGTTTTCACTCATTTAAAAGAACTAGAATATGTCTAGGATATTCTTATAAAAGATCACAACAGCTCAATAGTTATATGCATGTCATCATAGAAAATGATCCTTATTGAAATGAGCTCCAAGACATGGATATAATATGATTGTATAGTGAACTGCTTTTAGATATTTCTATTTACTTTTCCCCCTTTGGATTATTCCCTGTAGTCACTGTTTTTGATTTCTGTACCCTTTGTCTTACATATAAGTTTATCTGATTTGGGGAAGGGAAGGGAAATCACAGAAATGGTCGGACAAAGATTAACCAAAGCAACAGTGATATACACTAAGCACTATGTTAGAAATGAACTTTACAACTTTGGGGAAATGGGATATCAGTGTTGGGGGAAGCAGGAAAAAATGAGGAAGTGATAACACTGTAAAAAAAAGTACTTTTACTTATGTAACTGTAACCCACCCCTTGGAATATCACCTTCATAATAAAAATAAACAAAAAAAATAAGAGAGCTGACAGGAAGCTCAGCCTGACTTTTCTGCCATGCTCCCTAGGACAATGGGTGCTATTCAGTCCACTTCTTGTGGTGGGAAGTCCACTTTTTGTCAGTCGTTGAGCTTGAACTCTGGGCCTGGGCACTGTCCCCGATCTCCTCAGCTCAAGGCTAGCACTCTACATTTTGAGTCACAGCACCACTTCTGGTTTTCTGGTGATTCTTTGGAGATAAGTGTCTCACAGATGTTCGTGCCCAGGTTACCTATAAACCATAGTCCTCATATCTCAGCTTCCTGTGTATTTAGGATTATAGGCCTGAGCCACCAGCACCTGGCTTAAGTGTAATTATGACTCTCTCTCTCTCTCTCTCTCTCTCTCTCTCTCTCTCTCTCTCTCTCTCTCTCTCTCTCTCTCTCTCTCTCTCTCTGTCTCTCTCTCTCTCTCTGTCTGTCTCTCTCTCTCTCTCTCTGAAGAACTTATTTAATGGATGCTAGAGGAGGTGGCCCAGCATCCCCATGTGGCTGGAACCAATGTGGCCCTCTCATTCTGGAGGTGGGCTGTGAGTTAGGAGTTGTCTCGCTCAGTCTGTTGTTCCAGCTCCATGAGGTAAGCCCCTCTGTGCTCTGGCTAGACCGTGACGGTTATTCCTTGTCCATCTAGCCTTACTGGACTCAGTATTGTGTTCAATGTCCTTTTCTAGCAAAAATTTCTGGCTAAAATTATGATACATAGTTACGGAATGAAAAAGTAATGTCATCTTAAGAAAGCCATTTTGGGCTCTGGGAATGTGGCTTCACAGTATGGTGATTGATTAGCATGCATGAAAACTTCGGTTCAATTCTTCAGTACCACATAAACAGAAAAAGAACCACTGGAAATAGCGCTGTGTCTCAAGTGGTAGAGGGTTAGCCTAGAACAACAACAACAAAAATAGCTGAGGAATAATTCCCTATCCCTGAGTTGAAGCCCCAGGACTGGCAAAACAACAAGAACAACAACAAATATTTAGTTAGTAAATGGAAAATAAACAACTCATACTTAGAATATATAATTGCTCCTTCCATACTGATACCTGACAATAGTCCCTAATTCATGTACTTTACCTATATTAGTATACAATATTGAAAAAACCCAAAAACTTTTGTTCATTAAGTCATGGCAATTAATGCCAGGAATGTGCTTAGATATCAGGTGAAGATTAATTCTGGAAATTCAAAGATTCCAGGTTTTTGAGTGGTCACTGCTAATCACAATCAGAAGGATAGTATAAGTGAGATTTGGAAATCTTTTTGATAAGATATGGCACCAAAAAGGCAAAGGCTAATTATACTTTTTACAGAAGACAAGGAATAACTCTAGATAGAAGGAATAAATGGTAATAACTAAGTTATACCACAAAATGTTCTAGGGAACCATTTTTGGTTATTAAAGAACTAGTCATCAACTAGGCTTATTCCTCCTTGCCTTTAGCATTCTAGTAATTAGGCTAAATCTTTATCTCTGTGTGATAAATTGTATATCCTTCTATGCTGTACTTTCATACCTGAACTCCTTTGCTTTCTAAAAATCTCAGTCTTTTTTATTTCTCTATGAACAATTTCTGATACTAAGTCCACAAATGCAGACAGAAGAAGATGCTAATATAAGAGTCCCATAACACATGAATCATTAATGTAACAACATGGAAAAGGGGGATAAATTTATTGTTACCTCGATTTTCCTAAAAAGTTACAATGTCATCATTTGATATAAATTTCCATTCTTTGTCTACATAGTGGCAATAAGTGCACATAAATGCAAATATAAGATGGATGTTGGTGGCTCACACCTGTAATCCTAGCTACTCAGAAAGATGAGACCACAGAATTGTGGTTCAAAACCAGCTTGGTCAGGAAAGTCCATGAGACTCTTATCTTTAATTAACCACATGAAACCCAGAAGTGGTACTGTACCAAAAGTGGCAGAGTTCTCAACTTGAACTGAAGAATTGAGGGACAGGGTCCAGTATCAGAGTTAAAGACCCATGACCAACAAAAAGTGCAAATATGGCTTTAAGTTTCCCCAAAAGGAACGACAAAGTCAATAGTAATCTTCTCAGTCTGGTCCTGAGTTCTCCATAGCAATAAGGATTCCAAAAAGCAGGATCCAGTGAGTATGATCAGCAAAAGGAGCCTCTTCTCAAACCAATGCTTTAAGGATGGTCACAAAGAAACAGGTGGGTTTTTTCATTTGCTTGTTTGTTTATTTAGTTTGTGCTGGTTTTGGGGCTTGAACCCAGAGGGTGAACATGGTCCCTGTACAGTTGTCTTTCCTGCCCACCTGCCCCCAAAGCTAGTACTCTATTGCTTGAGCCTAAACTCCACATCTGGCTTTTTTAGTGTTTAAATACAGATAAGAGTTAGACAGACTCTCCTGCCTAGTTTGGCTTTGAACTGAGATAGCAATAAATCCAAGTGACTTCAACTGTATGGACTTCTCTTTTTTAATTTTTATTTATTTTTTATTGTGAAAATACTGTACAGAGGGGTTACAATTAGATGGGCAAGATAATGAGTATATTTCTTATCAAGCCTTGTAGCCTCCTCCTTTGTTTCCCCATGGATTTCTCTTTTGAACCACGAAATATTAGATGAAGTTTATATAAATCTAATATTTGACAATGTTAAAAGAAGAGAATATGTCCAGCAAAGAAACCATACCTTAAATAACTCAACAAAAGTAGGTGCACTGAATCATTTTGGAATATTTTTTTTTCTACTTGAGAAGCCAATTATTGTTCATTTTTAAAAAATTAAATACATATAGAATATCATATACTATAGAAATACAGTGAAATTATATTTTATGTAGCTTATTTTTAAATTTAATTTTATTGTCAAGGTGATATATGGAAGGGGTTGCATTAATTGTAAGGTAGTGACTATCTAAAAAGTCTAACTTTTTATGCCCTCCCTCATTTTTCTCACACTTTTACTTTACCCCAATACCCCTCACAAGTTGTCATGTGAATATCCTACATGTTGTCCTTTTTCTCGCCATTTTGTTGTTCCTCTTCCCTTGCTAAATTAAGATACATGTGTATATAATACACAGGATATTGAAATCAAATACAGCAGGAAATAAACCATAGGGAAAAACACAAAAGAAAAAAGAAATCACATAGTACAGTAAAAACAACAACCACAAAGGAAAACCTCTGTTTCCATGTCTAGGAGTTCATTTTGTTTAGCATCCTCTTATATGTTTATTTATACATAGCTATTGAGCCATCCTGCTCATCCGCTAGGACTATCTTAGACATTACCTAATTATTACACATGATGAAAAGCATGGAATCTGTTTCTTTGTGTCTTGCTTATTTTTCTTAGTAGGATTTTTCCAAGTCTTTCCATTTTCTTATGAATTGGAAGCTTCCAATTCCACCGTGTGTGTGTTTAATGGATTTGTTCATCTTCTGAGTGGCATGTTGGTTTAAATCATGATTGCATGTAAGTATCATTAGGGTCATTCAAAAGTGACAGATGCCGCCTCCCCAGATATACTAAAATCATGATTTCTAAGTAAGATAGTTTTTTATGGTGGTACAAGTGTTGAGATACCTGGATAACTCTAATGTATTTCTTGCAGAGTTAGGCAGGAAGACATCATATAGGATAAAAATGGTAGTGACAAAATATTCCCTTGAAAAAGATATAGGAGGCTTCCAGAAATATGAAGAAATTCAGATAATTTTGAAGAATTTAGAAATGCAAGCTCAAGTAAGTCTCTTTAAATAAAAATTATGTAAGTGGAAGGGCAAAAGAAGAGGAAGAGAAGAAATAACTGACAGCAGATCATTGTTCTAAGTTAGAGTATAAAAAGACATAATCTATAGCTTCCCAGTTAAAAAGAGACCAACATAACGCGTCCCACTTAATTTAGGTACATGCAAAATATTTACTTGGCTTTTTCCTACTTTTTCCTACTTTTTCCTACTTTTTCCTACTTTTTCCTACATTTTCCAAAAAAATGAAGACTTATAAGAAAAGTTATGTGATTGCCATTACTTCAACCAGAACACTAACTGTGATGAGCCCTCTTTTTTGTACTTTGCACTTGGAAAATAGTCCCTAAGTTGATGATGTTGTGATGTGATTAGAGTCAGAGTTAGGGGCTTCTACTGGTAGTTATCCCAAAGTAGTTTAAAGCAGTTTTCCGCCCAAGATATCCAACTGCATTGTCTGAAGCTGTACTTTGAACACACCCTCAAACGTGAGTACATAATTTGAAATTATACTTCAGCATTTCCTTGACACATTCTACTTTGTGCCTTTGTCTTTTTGCACATTCCTTTTGAGTTCATAGTGGCTCTATTTCAATTTCATCTTTAT
>NW_027203390.1:0-81150 GCF_024711535.1 Dipodomys merriami | reverse complement strand
TCTAATCATCTAACTTTAATCTTTAACCATCCCTCACTCAGCCATTGGCTCACACTAAACTAGAAAAAGCAAAGAATTTTCAAAAGGTTCCTAATTTGGTAAAATTAAAATCATGAATAAAATGTTCATTTTTAAGTAAAATGTTCTTTTTAATACTTGTCTTCTTTCCTTCCTTCCTTCCTTCTTCCCTTCCTCTCTTCCTCCCTCCCTCCCTCTCTCCTTCCTTTCTTCCTGCCTGTCTTCTTTCCTTCTTTCCTTTTTCTCCTCCTCCTCTTTCTCCTCCTCCTCTTCCTCCCCATCCTCTTCTTCCTCCTCAGTATTTCTTCTATTTTTTTTACCAGATTAATAAGCAAAACTTTTTAATTACCACAGATTCTCATTCATTTTTTCAAAAAAGTATTAAGTAGTTGTACAAGAGTTGCTATTAAACAAAATAATTTATGAATACAGTGAATCTTGATAAGCATTGTCCCTTTCATTTTCGTCTTCCATCCCTCCTAACTCCAAGGACTCTCAGTCTTAAATAAGTAAGGATGAGCTTGGATATGTCTAATAGTCACTCATATTATGACTTGTCAATGCTTATTTCTTTCTAAAGACTTTTTGGTCCAGAAATTTTTGGAAAAAATGGATTCAAATCAGATCTTCATCAAAAGAGACATTTTAATGGCTTCTGTAATTTGATTTATTTTGTAAAGGAAGGGATATTTAGAATAAATTTTCACTTAATCTCACCTCAACAAATCGAGGGAAATCATGAAATAAGTAATCAAATAATACCTTAAAGAATATTTTCTTAATGTTTCCGTTATAAGTTGGTAAAGATTTCTTTTGCAAGAAGTAGAATAGAAATCTCATCTTCAACCCTTTACAGCATATCTACTCCACCCAGAGATACAATTAAACAAATAAGGACAACTATACTGGATCCATTGAACCACACCTATCACCACATTTCTCCTCCCTCTCTCTTTCTCTCTCTCTGTCTCTCTTCTTCTCTTTCTCTCTCCCATCCTCCCTTCCTCTCTCTACTTCTCCCTCCCTTTCCCTCTTCTTCTTCTTCTTCTCTCTCCTTTCCCCTCCTCCCTTTCTCTCTCATAAGTAAACAGTTTAGGACATTATGCATATCTGAGACCACATTGTTCTAGGTCTGGGATTTGACTGACATATTATCAATACATGGAATCTTCCCCGTGCTTGCATAAGTGATATGATGATGCTGACAGAGATGTTATGAGAGACTGTTGTTATTAAATCTTCATGGAGAAACTCATTATGGAAACTAAGAGGAAAAGAGCAGGTAGATTTTTTTCCTTCATGCCCTACAATATAAACAAATAGCAAAGACAAAAAATGGTGACACATGGGGCTGGGAAGGTGGCTCAGTGGTAAGAGTGCTTGCCTTGTATTCATGAGGCCCTGGGTTCAATTCCTCAGCACCACATAAGTAGAAAAAGCTGGAAGTGGAGCTGTGGCTCAAGTGGTAGTGCACTAGCTTTGAGCTGAAGAGCTGAGGGACAGTGCCCAGGCCTAGAGTCCAAGCCTCACAACCAAAAAAAAAAAAAAAATGGTGACACAGTTTTTCCATTGAATCAGAAGAAATTCACATGGCAAGGAGTGCAGTTCTGAGAAACAATGAGGACAGCACTCCAGAAAGAAAACATACCCTTGTAGTTGTGCTGCTTCATCTTCCATCATTGGATTGCTCACTCAACGGCCTCTGAAAATGCTCTAAAATGAGATATATTGAAAACAATTCACCTAAGCATTGCCTTCCTTCAATAGTCACAGTAATTGGATCTGAGATGCAAGGAAAAATGCACATTTTGTTTTCAGAAGAGAAGTTAATGCAGAAATCATTTAGATTGCATTGTCATGTATGATAATTCTTTAACAAATGTGTGCCATGGAGCAGGAAAATCAGAGAATGGTTCCCTGAACAAGTGAAGGATTGGGCATGCTATTGTGTTATTAAATATATAAGAAAGATAAAGGAAGTAAAGACTCTAACTTTTTTCTCCCTTTCGGTCGTGGAGCTTGAACTCTGGGCCTGGGTGCTGTCCCTCAGCTCTTCAGCTCAAGGGGAGTGCTTTACCACTTGAACCGCAGTGCCACTTCCGGTTTTCTAGTTGTTTATTGGACATACAAGTCTCACAGACTTTTCTACATTGGCTGGCTTTGAACCATGATCCTCATATATCAGCCTCCTGAGTAGCTAAGATTATAGGCGTGAGCCACTGGTGCACGGTTTAAACACTGTTACTTTAAATAAACAGGCAAAATAGCATTTATGGTCTTATGTACCTCACCTATAATAACAATAGATTTTATGATGTTTTCCACCAAACGAATGGAGAGAAAACCATGGCAACTTATCATATGGTATCCTCTTATTTCATAATCGCAAAGATTGTAAAATAACATGTCGGGGTGAGTTCGATAAAAGTGCATCATAATGTATATGGATAGGCATGCCACTATGGAGCCAATTGGTAGGGTTAAAATTCACTAAGAAAGAAGAAACTTCACTTCAGTTTCTTTGGTTCTTTTCAGTGCATTAATTTCTCTGAAGCTCACTTTTAGTCTGGGAAATATGGGAAAATAATGTTTCAAGAGCTTTTTAGAGGCTAAATGAGAAGAGATGTCAGAGTAAGGCAGGAGAAGAAACTCTGCATATACATCTTTCTTCTTCTCTTTACAAGGATGTTAGTGGTCTTCTCTCATGATGATCATGAGAATTGTTTCTCCTCCAGCAGTTTGGGGGGGAGGTGAGATTTATCTCTTCTCTTTCTGATTGTATGTAAGCTATCTACTCAAATATTTTTAATTAAATACTATACATTTAATACATCAACAAACCAAGCAGCTTTTGTCTTGGAGTTTGAAATTTTTTGATTTCTTTAATTCTAATCCAGAGGTTTATTTTACTAAGCTAACTATGAGAAAATGCTATCCATAAACAAAACAATATCATTTTATGTTCTGTTCTCTAACTATCGAATATGACTTACTTAAGTCAGGTTTCTACTGTATGAAAGGACACTTGTATTTTCTTTGACCTTCCACTAACTGCTCAACCTATCCTAATAGAGTTTCCATTCTCTATATTCTAAGAAAATGGCATTTTCCCCAGTTCATAAATTACCTCTTATTTTCACAATGTAAATTATCTTTCTCAGTTCTTGTCTCACTTGACCTTGCTGCACTGTTTAATCTGTGGTCCAGTAATTTATTCATCAAAATGTCCTCTTAGATTTACTTGAGATGGTGCTGTTTATTCTTTTTTCTTGATTCCTATGGGCTGAATATTTAATTTCAATTTACTTGAGTATGTATTTTGGTAAGAGACATGATTCTGCCCCCAGGCACTCCTTTCATATTGAGTTTGCCTTACTTTGAGAATTTTGCCTTCCCCCGACATCATCCTTCCTTATCCACATCTGTATACTTCAGTATACTGCTGCTTCCCTCTCCCACACATAGCCTTTGATAATTCTTTTTTACATATTTAGTCCTTCTGCACTATGAGTTACCCCATGGGCAAGAATAAGATTTTTTTCAAGCTAGAGTTATTAATTTCTGACATACTTGGGAGCACATTCTGAGCTCTCAACAAGTGTAATTTAAATATAATCCTAATTAAATCAAGTAATTAATGAGTGGCTTTGCCCATTCCCGTGGTGGTCATATTCTACTATTTCTATTCTTCTAAGTCTCATATTTGAAGTTGAAGTTCTTCCTTAGAGAAATCTGTCCTGTCATTATTCACAATGTGCCAAGAACCATTGTTATAACATTAGCTCACATCTCAATGTTCCTCAACACAAAGTTTCACCATCTGCTCATTTTTCATTTTCATAGGATATGGGCCAAACACCAGGGAATACAAATTCCATGTACTCTGATTCTACTCTACCAAAAATAAGCAATTTGTCTTTAATGGTGAGTTGCTCATTAGTTCATGTTAATTTTTACCAACTTGGCCATAAAGAAAGGATACCAGGGGGTTATTATGAATTTACTTAGTTGACTCTAAATACAGTTGCTCTTCCAGATATGATTTTGCTATTTGTACAATTTAAACCTTCTCAGGTAATAGAATACACTTTTTCACATGGTCAATACTTTCTCTTTCCACTCTCTTATTAAATACCACTAGATGAAATTCTTTCTGCAGGATTGCCAGGCCAGTAGGATTGCAGTGACTTTTCTGAGGAATGCGTCAACTCTATGGTCCTATGTAAAAATTTTAGGTTGTAGAGAGACTTCTCTTCTAAAAAAAAATCACATGATTTAATCTCATTGATGATACTATACTGACTGGATAGAGTAAATAGAATGAAGACACTACTAAAAAACAACAAATCTATTCTAGGGCTGGGAAGGTGGCTCAGTGGTAGAGCAGTTGCCCTTGCATGCCTGAGACCATGGGTTCGACTCCTCAGCACCACATAATCAAAAAGAAAAAAGCCAGAAGTGGTGTTGTGTCTCAAGTGGTAAAGTGCTAGCCTTGAGCTGAAGAGCTGAGGGACAGCACCCAGCCCTAGAGTTCAGGCCTCACGACCAGACCCCCCCAAAAAAATCTAGTCTATGGGTCATCTTTGATTTTAGAGATATCATGCACCACAGAAAAAATGAAGAGCATTTATATAATTGCTAATATGTTGTGAGATGCACTGCTGGATGCATAAATGAACAAACTGTATTGTAAAGCCTGTGTACAAGATTTAAAGATTAAATAAAAATATAGTTGTTTTCCTCAAATACCATGAAAGAAACAACAGTGAAATATAAAATTTATTTATTTATTATTAACTTTTTAATTTTTTATTGTTAAGGTGATATACAACAAGATTACACTACATAGGTAAGTTAATAAGCACATTCCTTGTCAAATTTGTTACCCCTTCCCTCATTTTTTCCTATTTTCCCGCCCCCTCCTCCCCCCCAGATTGTACAGATCATTTCCAACCTATTGACTTGTTTATATCCCTGTTGCATTGGTTCCTCTTTGTCCTTTGTCTCACCATTTTCTTGTGACCCTTCCCTAAGTCAAATAATCATATATACAATATCAGGGTACCAAAATCAAATATAGTAACACCAGGGGATATGTCATAGGGAGAATAACACACAAAAGAAGCCAAAAAAATCACATAGGATATTGAAAACAGCAACAACAAAGAAAACCTCTTGTGTCCATGTCTTAGAGTTCATTTCGCTTAGCATCATCTTATATGCTCATATGTGCATAGCTATTGACCTCTTCTGCCCATCTGCTAAGATTATCCTAGACATATACTAATTATTCCAAATGAGGGAAACCATGGGACCTATGTTTCTTTGTCTCTGTTTTACTAAGAGTGGCCAATAGTCACATGAACTTTTCTGGCCATAAAATAAATGCAAATCAAAACAACATTGAGATTTACCTCACCCCAGTTAGAATGGCTGTAAACAAAAAAATCTAGTAACAGATGCTGAGGGAATGTGGCCAAAAGGGAACATTACTACACTGTTGGTGGGAGTGTAAATTTGTTTCATCACTCAGGAAAGCACTATGGAGGTTCCACAAAAGACTACACATAGAGCTCCCCTATGACCCAGCAATCACAATTCTGGGCATTTACCAAAATGATCACAAACAAGGCCACACTAAAGCTCCCAGCACAACTATATTTATTGAAGTATTATTCACCATAGCTAAGATATGTAAACAACTCAGATGTCCCTCAGTAGATATTTATTGTGCTGGGGCTTGAACTCAGAGCCTGGGCACTGCATCTGAGCTTTTTGGCTTTCAGCTCAGGTTGTACAACTTGAGCCTTTGTTTTAGTTCTAGCTTTTTGGTACAATATTGAAGAAAAGAGTCTCACAGGCTTTCTTGCCTGGGCCAGCGGCAATCTGCAATCCTCAGATTTTATCCTATTGTGTATTTAGGGTTACATATAAAGTCTCTGAAGATAAAAAGAGTCTCAGTTTCTCTATCTTGCAAAATTGTCCTTCCAAAGTCATGTTATGACAAATAAAATGATATGAACATGTGAATGTTACAGACAAGTAAAGAAATTCCTGCAAACAAGCATTTAGTAAATCTAATGACAATTAATGTGGCCCATACTATATATTTGTGAGTTTTTTTAATTCCTCACAGAAAATAAATTGTTATATCAGAAATGGATCTTAATTAAGAGAAACAAAGTCATGATGAAGTACAATGAAATGTTGACCTTCCCTATATAATTTATAATTAACATTTTGTTCCATATAATATTAAAATAGATTACAAGAGTGAATTTATTTGTACATTACATATATTTATGCGTTTAAATGAATGAAAGGTATCATACAAAAATATGGTTGGGTGAAATTTTACATGTTTTGTGAATATTATTACCCAGGAAGTTTGAAATTAATGGTAAATATGAAACTAACTGTAATAGTATGTCATAATCTGTACAGTAACCACTAAAAAGAGATTTGTGTAGTTGTGTGTATGGCAGGAGAGAAGGCAGATCCTGGGGCTTGAACTCAGGGCCAGGGAGCTATCTCCAAGCATTTTGTTCAAGGAAAAGGGAAAAAAAGCCCTTGAACCTTAGCTCTAATTCCATCTTTTTGGCAGTTAGAGAGAAGTGTCTCAAGGCTTTACCTTCCTGGACTAGATTTGAACTACAATGCTCAGTTCTGAGATTCCTGAGTAGCTAGGATTATAGGCATGAACCACCTGCATGTATCATAAAAGGAGATTTTTTTCATTTTTTTATTGTGAAAATACTGTACAGAGGGGTTACAATTAAAGGACAAGGGTCTCATATCTAAAATATACTTGGAACTCAAAAAATTAAATCCCCCAACAACAAATCCTCAAAGAAACAACTGCCCAATAAATAAGTGGGCTAAAGATTTAAAGAGAAACTTCTCTGAAGAAGAAAGAAGGATGGCCAATAGACACATGAAGAAATGCTCAACCTCCCTAACCATAAAAGAAATGCAAATCAAAGCAACATTAAGATACCACCTCACCCCAGTTAGAATGGCAAAAATCAAGAACTCTAATAACAACAGATGCTGGAAGGGATGTGGACAGAAGGGAACCTTACTTCCTTGTTGGTGGGAGTGTAAAATTGTTCAACCACTTTGGAAAGTAATATGGAGGTTCCTCAAAAGACTGCACATAGAGCTCCCCTATGACCCAGCAATCCCACTTTTGGGCATTTACCCAAATGTTTACAAACAAGACCACACTAAAGCTACCAGCACAACTATGTTTATTGCAGCATTATTTACTATAACTAAGATATGGAACCAACCCAGATCCCCTCAGTAGATGAATGGAACAAGAAAATGTGGTATATATGCACAATGGAATTCTATGCCTCTATCAGAAAGAATGACATTGCCCCATTTGTTAGGAAATAAAAGGAGATTTTTTAAAGCCTAATTGGTATGATACAAATGAAATTAAATCATTAAACTGAACCTCAAATGATAGAAAAGAAAAAGGATAAAAATAGCAAAATAAAAAAGTTTTATGTCACCTTCATATTGACAAGAAAACAAATCTAAAAAAAGCAAGAAAGAATGAGAGTAAATAATAAAAGATAGTAAAATTCATAGTAGATTATTAATTGAAATTTATTAATATTTATATAAAATATATTATCAAAATGTTCTGATTAAAGCATAGGAATTTTCAAAAGTGATCGAAGGAACAATATGCCAAAATCTATTATCTACAGGAAGGGCACTTTTCATATTAAGTTATCTGTAGGTTAACATTAATAGGACTGATAAGTATATACCATTTTAACACTAGTCTAAACAAACTTGAAGTATATGAGTTTTTAGACAAAGTCACCTTAACACAAGGAAAATTATTAGAATTAGAAAGGTACTATGATAAAGGATGTTTTATGTCTTCCAAAAAATAATCTTCCCTCTATAATTTCCAAATCATAATGCATTAAGACACATGAATCAAAATTTGATGAATTACAAAGAAGAGGACACTACCATTGCTCTCAATCAGAAATGGACAAATTGATAAATAAATCAGTAAGTAAGAACACAGTTAATTTAACTGTACTATTAATTGACTGGGTATAATCAAAATTGTAGAATAAATCAACAGTGGGAGAAAATAAATAGACTGTTAAGCTAATGAGGAACGTAGAACATATTGTACCATAGGCAAAAGGTCATCTGAACAAATTAAAATAATACCATGTATTCTCTCAGATCATAATAAAAGTAAACTAGAAACAGCAGCATAAAAATAGCTAAAAATTCTATAATTCTTAGAAATTAGACAAGTGTATGAAAATTGACATGCTTGCAAACATACCATGAGAACAGCACACTTTAAAGTTGTTTTAAAACTAGTATCTTATTCAACTTGTCTTGATCATATAAAGATGGCTAAACAAAATCCTTCAATTTTTCATTAATGTATCTATTGGCTAACATCAAAGGACTACATGACTAGAAAAAACTGAAAGATCTGAAAAAAATTAAGCATTCTCTTTCTGTATGTCCCTCCCTCCTTTCCTCCCTTCAGATAACTTTCCTCTATCTCAGCCTTTCTTTTCCTTCTACCATTTATTAATCAGTTTTTTTTCTTTTTTCCTTTTCTTTTTTTTATTAATGAAAGAGGAATCTGAATGATTCAAGGATTGCCTTTTGTGTTTTGTTTAATTTGGTGTTTTGGTATCAGAACAAATACATGAAATTCTTTTTTTTTTCAAAACAGGGGTTGTTTATGTCGATGGCTGTGTATATTCCTGAATTACAGTGCAGTTTTTCATTCTTAAAATTATTAGTGTTACAAATGGTTTAAATTTGTATGATTATTTTCTTAGAATTCCTTTCTTTCTCTACTTTTACCATGTATCCAAGAAGATAAGTCTTCAGAGAGTTTCTCGTTACCTTTACATATGACTATATTCTCTAAAGCTTGAGGATCAGAAAGGATCACAAATGATTAGCACTTGATTTCTGTTTTTATTGTGAATCAATCTACAAAATAAATTTTGAAAAAAGTGATCTTCAGTTTCTTGTAGAGATAGCCTAATTTTCTGAACCTCATGAATAGTTGTGATCCATATTACACATTTGAGTGTATTATATTCTTTGAAATATAATAAGACAATTTAAGTATATGTATATTTAAATATAATATATGAGCTGCTTAAGAAAACGTACACTGATTTCACTTTTGTTGATAAATAGGAAATGAGACAATTTATTATGTATTTTAGGCAGGTTAGTGAACTGTTGCTATAATTTAATTATTAAATTTTTGTTTGTAGCAAAATATGTGTTTGGAAAATATACTGGATTTAGTTATTCTCACCATAATGTAAATCAGACAAACTAAATCTGGTTCTGGTGACAAGACATTTAAGTAAAATATATTGTTACGCTTCCAATTCTGTACACAAAATTTATGTGGAAATTCTGCGTCTTGATATAACATTAAGAAATGATTTATTCAAGAGTTAATTTATTTGAAATTGTTCTACTGTAACACAAATGCAATAGGACTTTCCTTATTAGAAAAAAAAAGTCATCAGGGTACACATATAAAAAGGTCTCATATGAGGACAAATCAATAAGACAGCCATGAGCAGGCAAAGGAACAAAGCCTTCAGGGCCAATAAACCTGAAATCACCTTAAACATAGATTCTCAGACTCCATGGCTGTGGGAAAGTAAGTACATGCTGCTGTGTTCTTCCATCTGAAGCATTTAGTTGATGATAGAACTTTTAGGTAATACATACACAAAACTTAATCAGATGCTGGATGCCAGTGTTCATCGAATTCGGTCTTGCTACCAGAGCATTTGTTCAGCATTTACCATCTGTAAACAGCTCTACTTATCTGTACAAAAATCCATGTAAAGCAACAACCATCCTACCTACCACCTCTGAACTGATAGAAGGAAAGCAAATGTTTAAGCTACTCGAATTTTATTTTACTTCCTTGTATACATAAACTAGACTGTGAGTAAAAGCCAAGAGAAGATTAATGGTCTAGGATCCTGAAGTGAAATTTTGAACGTGAGCAGCCCAAAGATATCCTAATACTCTGCCAGCGGAAACAAGCTTGTGTCTAACATATGTTCCAAACTCATGAGCACAGAAGACGTTCATGTGAAGAAGAGTAAATTTTACAAAGTGTTCAGGAAATTAAGAGTTACCAAACAGTCCTTAATATACACCCTATGTACAATTACTTACAAAATATTTGGGTTTGGTAAAAGTTGAGTGAATGAATGAATAAATAAATAATGACAAGCATACAAGCATATACAAATACAAATAAATGTGATTTCTTTTTTGGGGGGAGGGGGGTCCGGTCGTGGGGCCTGAATTCTGGACCTGGACGCTGTCCCTCAACTCTTCAGCTCAAGACTAGCGCTCTACCACTTGAGCCACAGAGCCACTTCTGGCTTTTTTTCTTTTTGCTTATGTGCTGTTGGGGAATCGAATCCAGGGCCTCATGCGTGCAAGGGAACAGCGCTACACTGAGCCACCTTCCCAGCCCCTAAATGTGCTTTCTTATAGAGTTGATCTTCTTTCGCTTTCTGAAATAAGTCTGAGTTCTACAGAGTTAATGCCAACTTAGGTTCTCTTAGGGGATCTACTTCTTAATTAGGGTAGAAATACTTTAAGTCCCCTCATTGATATCAAGGGTTAAGTTTCATACTTTAATATTTCAATTTTACAATATTTTTGCTTCTGTTGATGAGATTATATTTGACATTGTATTTGAGATTGTGTTTGATTTCATCATCACTGAATATGTTGTTAATAAATATGCAACTGAAAAGTTGGAATAATTTCACTGTAAATGACAAGAAAGAGTTAGAAAACCCTCATTTGCAACAGCAACCAGGTATTTGTGGGTGCCAGTTTTCTTTTTGAAATGAACAAGGAGGTAAGGGAATGGTTATGCAATGTCTACTTGCTCTATGGTGATTATAGTCAAGTGTAGTTATTTTATATTCCTATTATACATGGAGAACGTAGTAAAAATAAGTTGGGATTATAATAACATATTTACAATTTTATGAAGAGGAGATTTTTAAAAATATTTTATTGCTATTATAAAGGTGATGTACAGATAATTATAGTTACTTAAGTCAGGTAAAGAGGACATTTCTTTTAGAACAATGTTCCTCCCTCAAAGAAACCAGTTTTTAAATTTTGAAACAACTTTTAGCCTGTTCAGTTATTAGGAAAAAAAATCTACCACTGAGAAACATTCAACTTGTTAATTTTAACCACAAATATTTTAACATGTGTGCCTTCAGGTATTGATTCATTTAAAATTATATTAAATTATATTAACTAATATTGTATGTGCTATTCAAAATATATGGTAGAAAATTTTGACAAAAATGGAGTAAGTTTGAGAACAAAAATAGAAAAGACACATTCTTAAGCTTATTCTGTCTCTCAAAAAAGGAAAAATACCCAAAATGTGCATCTAGTTCAAATATATTTCATCTGCTTAGAAAATGTGATGATTGAAATATTTAGAAAGAGGTAAGGTCAATATATATCTTGCTTTGATACCTTGTATCCTATCTAGTAATCACTCTATGAATTCAAAATGGCTCTTAAAAATTGAGAAATAGACTATTGTGTTTACTCAGTAATCAAACTGGTTTATCATTACAGGAAATGTAGTAAAGTGATCATTGACATTAATACTTTCCATATATTTTACTGCATTTGGCAATATCAACATTTTCCTGTTGCAAACTTAATTAGATGCTCTTATTGGAGTCAGACTAATTATAACATTTTTAAAGATGATGATACAAAATAAACTTCCAATGTTGGTTGTTGTTTTCCTGATTTCTCTGAAACATTTACACATCTTACACAGAATTAAGACACATGTCACTTCTTAACTTGTTGAGGTGAAATGGAGTTATTTAATGTAAATATTAGAAATTTAAGTTAATTCACATTTGCCATTATTTTGTATTGATCATAGAAAAAGAGCTTACCTTTGTGTTTCAATGTTTTAATAGACTCTTTTTTTGTTTTTAATATCTTTAGCAAATTTACAAGCATTGCTTTCAGAGGAAAATGAAGTTCTCTAATCTGAAGTCTTGACTTTTGATACGTATGATGAGGCTGCAGGCTCTTGTTAAGGCAAAGGTAAGGCACTAAAGTGAATATTGGCCATGGGCCATAAGTTTTGTGCTTCTTTGTTTTGATTTTTTTCTTGATGAATTCACCTTCTAGAAGAGGAGAATCAGGAATCAGTAGTAAACCAATAAATAACAGTAGTAAACATTAAAAACAATAAAACAATAGTAAACAATAAAACAGTAATAAACCAATACAAACAGAATAAAAATAGTAAATTTGGTAGTATTTTTGATGGGATTTCCAGATTATATGTCTCTAATGAAAAGAAACAAAATGAAATAAATCTGTAAGTTTTCTTTGATTTTTTTTGGGGGGAGGGGTATTTGTTTTGTTTTATTTTGTTTTTTTGGTCATGGTGTTTTAATTAGGTGTGTGGGCACTGTCCCTGTGCTTTTTTCTCAAGGCTACCACTCTACCACTTTTTTTTGGTGGCGGGGTCTGGTAGTGGGTCCTGAACTCTGGGCCTGGGCGCTGTTCCTCAGCTCTTCAGCTCAAAGCTAGCACTCTAACACTTGAGCCACACCACCACTTCTGCCTTTTTTCTTTTTGCTTATGTGGTGCTGAGGAATCGAACCCAGAGTCTCAGGCATGCAAAGCAAGCGCTCTACCACTGAGCCATCTTCCCAGCCCCTCTACCACTTTTTTTTTGATTAATTTTTATTTTATTGTAAAGATGGTGTACAGAGGGTTTACAGTTACTAGTAAGGTAATGAGTACATTTCTTGTCAAGCATTGTTTTCCCCTCCTTTCTTTATCTCCTACTATCCCTTTCTTCTCCCCTCCCTCACACTTTAAGTTGTAAAGTTTGTTTCCATCAGAGTGACTTGTGAGTCTCAGTGTTGCAATGGATCATCCTGTGTCCTTTTTTCAGCATTTTGTCATTCCCTTTCCTCTCCCCAAATTAGATAAATGTATATACAAGATTCAGAGTGGTAAAATCAAATACAGTGACAACAGGGGCTGTAGCATAGGGGCAAGTACAAACAAAAGAAACACAAAAAACACATAGTACATTAACAAGGTTGAGATGCCACCTCACCCCAGTTAGAATGGCTATAATCAAGAAATGTAATAACAATAGATGCCAAAGTGGATATGGACAAAAGAGAACCCTGCTGCACTCCCTAATGGGAATGTAAACTTGTTCAACCACTCTGGAAAGCAGTATGGAGGTTCCTCAAAGGACTAAACATCGACCTCCCCTATGACCTAGCAATCCCACTTCTGGGCATTTACCCAAATGATCATAAAGGCGACCATACTAAAACTACCAGCACTACTATGTTTATCACAGCATTATTTACCACAGCTAAGATATGGAACCAACCTAGATGCCCCTCAGTAGATAAAAGAAAGTGTGATACAGACAGACAGACAGACAGACAGACAGACACACACACACACACACACACACACACACAATGGAATTTTATGCTTTCATCATAAAGAAGTCATCACCCCATTTGTTAGGAAATGGAAGGACTTGGAAAAAATCATATTAAGTGAAGCAAGCCAGACCAAAGAAATATAGGTCCCATGTTTTCCTTTATTTGCAATAATTGGTATAAGTCTAGGATAATCTTATCAGTTGAACAGAAAAGCTCAAAAGCTATGTACATATGATCATATAAGATGATAAGCAAAATGAACTTCAAAATATGGACACAAGAGGCCACTCTACCACTTTGAACCACAGAAATATTTGAGTTTTTGATTAATTGGGGGTTTGAGTGTTATGGCCTTTCCTGCCTGGGCTGGCTTTGAACCACAATTTTCAGATCTGGCATACATGTGTGAGCCAACAGAACCTGGCTCCCATAGATTTTTAAAATCATAATTGCTTTGACTCTTCAGAGCCTTTTATACTTCCATATAAATCTTTTCACTGCTTTTTCTATTTTTGTTAAATAATATTGAGAGATTTTTATAAAGTGTGCACTTAATCTAGAGATTAATTTGAGGACAATAGCTATTATTACAATATTACCCTTCCAGTCTGTTAGGATGTGATATTTTTCCATATGCTAGTATTTTCAATTTCCTCTTTAATATCTTATGAATTTCCTCTGAGAAATCTTTCACAACATTAAATTTATTCATAAATATTCTATTTCTTGAGGTTATTGACAATAGAAATGTTACCCTGATACTTTTTCTGTCTCTTCATTGCTGGTATATTGAAAAACTATCTAATTGATTTTTTAACCTGCGACTTTGTCTGGATGGAATCTATTTTTTTTTTTTTGGTGGGGGGGGGGGTCCTGTCATGGGCCTGAAGTCTGGGCCTGGGCGCTGTCCCTCAGCTCTTCAGCTCAAGGCTACCTCTCTACCACTTGAGCCACAGCACCACTTCTGGCTTTCTTTCTTTTTGTTTATGTGATGCTGGGGAATCAAACCCAGGGCCACAGGCATGCAAGGCAAGCGCTCTACCACTGAGACACCTTCCCAGCCCCTCTATTTTTCTTTTGACTGCATCAGTTCATACCTCTACCAATAAAGACAACTTGACTTCTTCTTTTTGGAATTGTATATCCATTATTTAATTCTTTAATTGATCTGGGTAGTAATTCGGTAACTAAAGGGAAATGATATATTTCAAATTTGTGGCTAAGCATCGTAGCTCATGTTTAGCTATGTGGGAGACTGAGTCAAGCAGATCATATTTAGAGTCTATTGCCAAAATGATTTGCAAGCCCCCGTCTGAACTAATAAAATATTTTAAACACCAACAGAAGGTATGGTATTAGGGTTATGTAAATAGGAGAAATGTAGCCCAGGCCACTATAAAACCCTTAAAAAACAAACCAACTAATAAAAAATTAACACTAAAAACAAACAACAATGACCTCAGGTGTATTTCAAGAGCTAGAATGCCTGAAAAACAAGTCAAAGACCCTGAGTTTGAATACCAGTGGTAACAAAACCAAAAAAAAAGCAAATTTTAAATAATTATTAATAACAAAAATTAAGTGTTTATATTAAGGTGTTTAGATAAAATTATGTTTAGGAGAATCTATTCATAATCTACCAAAATATATGTCAAGAAACTTTTGCCTGGAATTAGAAATCCTTATAATAATGTGCAGAATTAGGCAGATGATTGAAAGTGTTATTTCTTTCATATATTTATCCTATTTGAATTAGCAAGTGCACAGGTACTAAAATACTAAACAGCACTTAATGGTTTCTATGGAAACATCAACCACAACACACCATGAAATCTTAAGATACCATGAATATAGGACAACAACGGCACAGGAATTTGCAGTAGTGTTTAGGTCATTCTTTTCTGCTCTGTCCTTCATGGTAAGTATCTATTTTTATTTGCTCACATCCATTTTACTCTATAGTTTTTTGGAAATACATTTTTTTCTTCTGTTAGTCTTACATGTAAATCATTATAAGATTCAATTCTTTAAATCCATCTTGCTTTCTTATTTTGGTACAGATTTTCACTAGTTGTCAAAATGCTATTTCAAAAAGTACAGAATAGGTCATGTTATTTCCCCCAGTTTTTTTCTTAGTAAATTCTTTTATCTTTAAATTGAAAGCTATTCATCAAAGTTAAAAGCTGGCATGAATTGCTTATATTATATTTTTCTTGTGTCATCTCATTAATGTATCATTTATCCATTTGTTCAGATTCCTAAAACTCCAGTTACCTGTCATGAACTAAAATAAAACTGGGGTACACTCTCAGGGAATACTGTTGCTTTGTTTTTATAAGACATAAATGAGAGAGTATACAATAAAAGTAAAAAGAAGATACTTCTGGAAAAAGAGAAATCTTTTAAAAGTAAGAAATGGAGTAGTTTGGTGGTAATGGGATTTGGGAATGAAGAACAGTGTGACAAACCTTTTCAACAAGGAAGGACATCTAAGTCATAAATTAAAATAGCCGACCATTGGAGATAAAATAATAGATATAAACTCCAGCAAAGAGAAGAGGCCACAACATTTTGAGACAGGATAAGCTGGATTTGCTCATCAGAAGGACATTTAAGAGAAGATTGCTGGGCAGAAGATGAAATGGAAAACAGATTGATTGTTCAAAAATTATTTCTATTAATATAAATCAACTCTTTCATATACTTCTATATAAACTGCTTTTTTGGAAAAGATATCACCAACTCAACCCCTTCTCTTCGTTGTATCTGAAGATGCAATGTGATATCATTTGTATCATAATACTTAGCACATTTATAGGAGGTGTGTGCTGTGTAAGAATATTTTGCTCAAAGAATTGTTTTGTGATACTTCTAGATAGGAATTTTGTGTTTTTTTAAAAAAAAATTTTCTTTATTGTAAAGATGTTGTACCGAAGGGTTAGGAATCTTTATTTCTGACTTCAATGAGAATGCCCTCTACTCTAAAACCATATCTTATTAAAGTATGCATTGTTTTTATTTATTTATTTATTTATTTATTTATTTATTATTGCCTGTCCTGGGGACTGAACTAAGGGTCTGGGTACTGTCCTTGTGCTTCTTTTGCTCAAAGCTAGTACTCTACCACTTGAGCCACAAAGCCACTTTTGGCTTTTTCTGCTAATGTGGTACTGAGGAATCAAACCCAGGGTTTCATGCATGCTAGCCAACCACTCTACCACTAGACAAAATTCCGAGTCCCATTATTTTATTTTTATGGGGAACCACTTTTTGTATACTCTGAAGATCATTAATAGTCAGCCAGAAACTTGATTGATATAATAGATAGTGATAAACATAAAAAGGGTAAGAGCTTAAAATAAGCCAATGTTATGATAGCTAAGAGTAGAAATAAAGCTTGGCTCGGCAATCAAGTACCACTAGACAAAATTCCCAGTCCTATTATTTTACTTTTATGGGGAACCACTTTTTGTATACTCTGAAGATCATTAATAGTCAGCCAGAAACTTGATTGATATAATAGATAGTGATAAACATAAAAAGGGTAAGAGCTTAAAATAAGCCAATGTTGTGATAGCTAAGAGTAGAAATAAAGCTTGGCTCGGCAATCAAAGCAAAGACCCCTCCTATTAACCTGCTGCGTTGGTCTTCACCAGTACTGTATGCGTGTCCTTGGACATCACATCATGCCTTGCTATTCCTGGAATATTGGCACATGACCAACAGGTTGATGGAACTCCACAGGTGAGTGTCCATGAGAAAAGGTAATGAACACACTGGGTGCTCATACAAGCTATGTGGAAACTCTGATTGGGCCTGGAACTAATATGACCTACATGGCCTTGGGAGTCACATAGTCTCTCCTAGAGAGTCCTTATTTATCCCTTGCACAAGGCATCCCAGGAGCTGTCCTCAACTGGGGCCTCGACCATCTAGAGGGAGATCTGCTTCTCTTTTTTGTTCAATAAATCTTTTGCCATTTTTCTCCTACCTCTGTGTCTCGGGACCCATTTTTCAACATTATAGAGACAAAGAAACTATTCCAGGCATCACAATTTCTCAATTGTAGCTATTTTGATTAAACGATTCATCAACCATAATTCTTTATTTTTTCAGTATTGTAATCTGGATATAAATTCCTTTTCCATAACATTTCTTTCTTCATACTTAAATAGCAACTTTTCCCACCACAATGCACTGACATGGAAATGATTTTATCATGTTGTACAGTTATTTTTCCTATTCATTGAATGCGAAGGGTATCAATGTCATACCATACAATCTTTCTAATTTCTATTCATTTGTTTAATTTTTTATGTATTTTAACTTTTTATGTATTTATAGGGATTTTTTTACAAATCTGTGCAATCACATTCAATTTTAATAATAGATTCCAATGGTTCTAATACACAGTGATCTTGCAAATAAACCCGTTGTATAGATGATGCATTTTGAGGTCTGTTTCCTAAAATGAAAAAAAGTAATTGCATAAAGCAGTGGAAGACAAGAGCTGAGATACATCTTCTAACATTGATGTCCCTACTCCCATTCCTTGTCTTGATGTCCAGGAACAAGACAAGTAGTTCAGACAAGTTTCTATTCCTTTAATGTTTGTATAAATTATGTGCTTTAGAAATATTATCCCATTTCATGCAGACCAGATATGATTCCTGCTTATGCTTGAATAAAATTTTGTTGTTCTTGCTATCACAGCATCATTCCCAACAGGCATCTCCCTGTGTCCTTCACCCTCTCTTGATTCTCCCTCTTCCTCATCAGTTACCTGAATACTGTCCTCAGCTCCTTGCAGCCTCTGCTCAGGTACTGAGGGGCCAGTGTAGCAGGCTGCATCCTTATCCCACAAGTAAACTGTTTTTCTTACCTGTTTGGAATTTGGTCATTCCCCAAACAAATGACAAAAATTGAATGGTAGCTAGTAATAACTGGTAAACACTATTCTTGGGATTATATTGATTATATTCAATAATAATAATTCCTTTATAGTCAACTTAAAAATGACATATGTCCAAATTTTGTTGCTAATTGTCAACAGCTAATTTGAAAGACTTGTTTTACTTTTTCAAAAATAAGAAACATAAATGGGGATAATAGAGAGAGTTTTTTCCTAAATTATATGTAGACTTGTCCCCTGGGTGGTTCTAATTTTCTAGACTGAATTGTTAATCTCTGATAAAAATCACCAGTATTTCTCTAGGAATAGTTATTTCTCTTTATTTAAGTTATACATCCTGGATATAAGATAGCATGAAAGATATTTGTCATACTTTAATTGAATTTAATATACAAATATGTTTTTATAAGTAGATGCCATTTCATCTGAATTTTCTCTTTCATGTTCATTGCTTTAAATCTATTTATACAGTCTCCAAGTTAACAACTGTACCAGACACAAACCAGGGAAGAAGTTATTCTGACAGCACCAAGCATTAGATCTGATTACAGTATTAATTTTTTCCTGCTATAGAAACTTTCTTTTATGACCAAAGACTACCGCATATAAATATTTACAGAGAGATTGTGTGCAGGAAATTTGTAAAGAAATTGAACTCAAAATCTTACACTATTTCAAAAACAAAACATTGACAACGCTGCCTGATTCAACTGAGCAAATCTGCATGATTTTTCACTGTTTTGACATAAACAGTTTTGAAGTATTAAGAATATCTTTGTCTTTCCAAATTAAATAAGTTTGATAGAAATAGTTGACATAATTTCCAAGTTATATATTACAAAATTCAAGACTACTATATTAAGCAGTTTTTCATTCGACATTTTGTTCCATTAATTGATTTTTTATTTACTCAAATGTTACCTGAGTCAAATGGATATATGATAAAATACACAGAAGCCACTTAAGAACAATATCAATAAGAATAAAACTAATTCCAGATACAGTGTTTCTACAAGAGAATGCTAGTCTTTCTTTACATGTTTTTCTATGTCTTTGATTATTGGTCAACTAATGTACAGTGCAATTATGATCATTACGAAACTCCTTGTAATTGCACAATTGCTTCTTGTTTTCACTACTCAAGATAAAGGTTCTATTGAAATTTTTATGCAATATATTCTGGATTATATTATCTAGCAGAGACATTTTTAAATATTCCTATATCCACATTAGTAGCTTATCCTAAAATCACATTAATTTGCCAAGAATCATTTTCTTATGACTTTGGAATTAATCATTCTTCCCTTTTGGAACTGAATTTAACATAGCCAAAACCACATGTGGGACTTTTTAGTATCATTCATTCTGCCTTCACAATGCATATCCAACCTTACTATATGCCTTAATATACAAGGAGAGTCAATTTTCTTTTTTCTGTATGTGAATATCTAGTTATCCCTGAAATACATGCTGAAGAGACTGTCCTCTTTCTATTGTGAGTTGTTAGCACCCTTCTTGAGAATCAATTGTCTGTGGCAATGGGTGTTTACCTCTAGGTTTTCTGCAGGTTATTTTTTATTTGTTTACATTTTGAATCATTGTTTTAAATAAATTCTGTAGCTATCAATTATATTGCAATATTATATAATATTGTTAAAAATGAACATCCTTGACTTATTTTTAATCTTGTCTGTATTGATTCCAGAATTTTTCTTATTAGGTTGATGTTGGCTATGGATTTGTGTATTTCATTATTTATTGTGCTGAGATACGACATAGATGTACTTAATTTCCTCAGCCCTTTTATTCATAAATTCATGTTGACATTTGTTCATTTTATTCCATCTGTTAAGATGAGCACATAACATTTATGTTTCATTTTATTATGTGATCACCTATATTTATTAATTGGTATATTATGAGCTATTCTCACATCCTTGGAGTGAAAGTTGATTCTGATATACAATCTTTTGGATTTTCTTTCACTCAATTTTCTAATCCTGTTTAAAAGATTCTTTTGAGACTGTTGATCAGGAATATTACTGTATAATTTTCTTTTCTGTTACTCTTTTTGTGTCTTTGTTAGATTTTTGATAACAGAATATTACTGGCTTAAGTAAGAGCTACAGAAAGAGCTCAAGAAATATATGTATATATATATACATATATACATATATATATATATATAATTTTTATTTAGGACAAGACTGACTGGAAGGTGGCTGAAGGGAGACCCTCGTGAGGAGCAGGCCTCCTGATTGTCTCATGCTTGTGGAGTAAGATACTGGAAGAGATTTGCACAAAGCCGAACCAGAGCGGCTGCCAGAGTTATTCACCTAGTTCTTGACAGGCTTCTTTGCTTTATCCGGGGAGTAGCTCTCCAGGAAATTACACAGGAGAGACTGAAGTCTGTGCTCTCAGAAGTTCCAAGGCCTGGTTCAGGGTCCTCTCCACTCCTTCCTCCCCATACAACACCCCCACCCCCAGCCCAGCCCCCAGTCCATTTTATCTTCCTTGGCTTCCAGGATTTGTTTAATCCCGCTCATCTTGTGAAAGCTTCTTCTGCACACCGTGGTAATGGCAGAGTTATTTTCATGAAGGCTCTGCCTCTTCAAGGAGACACTGGGCGCTCTCACACTACTGAGCCAGCTTGCAGTACAGAAGTAGCAGATGCTCTCCAGAACCACATAGGGTAGGGAGATCAAGGAGTAGGGACAGATAAACGGAGAGAGGAAGGTTGAAAATATCTGTGAAAACAATATTAAGAAACCTGATTGGATGAGTGGGATTGGCAGAGATGTGGAGGAGAGATGAAAGAAGTGACATTGATCAAGATGCGTTCTTCTCAAAAATCGACATTGTATTGAGACTCCTATGTACCACGACTTAACAGAAATCCAAAACCTACTGAATGTGAGGATTAAAAATTAAGTTTTTGCAATATTTTGTGGATACTAATAACATCAAAATAAAGAAGTCATTTAAAAACAACAAGAAATGGTTGTCCAGAGAGAATGAGGTACACAAAGTATCACAGGGACAAACTGATCCAGGTGGTAGATGGACATTTCCACCTCTGTTGAATAATTCTGAGGAATCTTGGAGGTTATACTTGCTACTTTGATTACTGCACTAGCATACTATGACTGCATACTGACAGGTGATAAACAAAGAATGCACAGAATACATAAGAAAATCACATGGAATTGTCAGAAATTGGAGAGATAATAGGAGCCAAATACTTGATCCAAGATAGCCTCAAACATCATGTCCTTTTTCCATTATTAGAAGAGTAATTTTCACAAGAAAATACTGCATGTCTATTCTTAAAATACAATTATTTTAGATAATACTTATAATCATCGTAAAACTTTATTAAACTTAATAACAAATATTTAACAATATTCATCACATTGTACTTAATAATCATTTTAAATATTATATACCTTTACCCATATAGTATATCTAAAGATACACATATATATTTAGTTGTGAGTTAAGTAGATCTCTCTGAGATTTACTCTAAAATTATTCCATTAGAACTTAAGCTATGACACTACGTTGGATGGCACTTCAAAGTTCTACACCTATTGCTAATCAGTGTTAACGACCGGACCTCCAAAAAAAAATCCAGGTGGCTCCACACCACAGGCTGACATTTAGTACTTTTGTATTTTTATGCTCACTGCTGTTTTAAAGAGGTGCAAGCACTACATAGAAATCGCTAAGCCAAACAATATCAAGTTCTTCAAAGAACAGATGTTCAGTATCCATGGTTCACCCAAGAGCAACAAGCACTTCATTTCCTGAGCGCACACACTGAGACAAAACTAGAGATGTCAAAGCTAGGTTTCTTTGCTAGCATTTTCTTTTTCAAAGGGTGGTAGAAATTTGCCATGTCCTTAAACAGAAAATTTGAACAATTCTTATTTATATTTGAGTAAAATAACCTATCATGGTTTGTATTATACCAAAGTAAATTTCATAAATGTCCTCATTCAGCCTCATTATAGGGCAAGTGTATTTTACATTTTCCCAATTCTAAATACTGAATAGCCAGAAAAGAATAACATAGATGGGGATGGGAAGGTGGCTCAGTGGTAAAGCACTTCCCTTGCATGCATGAGGCCCTGGGTTTGATTCCTCAGCACCACATAAGAAAAAAGAAAAAAGCCGGAAGTGGCGCTATGGCTCAAGTGGTAGAGCGCTAGCATTGAGCTGAGGAACAGAGCTCAGGTCCAGAATTCAGGCCTCACGACCAGGCCCCCCCCAAAAAATGCCATTTTGTCATTCCATGTCATTCTTGGTACTTTTGCCTGGAATTCAGGACCAATTTCTGACATTCAGGGTTTACTAAAAGAGGGGAAGACGTGATGGTGACTGACATCTCAACTTCTGTAGAACACTCGCTAAAACTTTCCTACTTTGGTCAGAATTATCATGTACTCTAGTGGCATCTTCCTGATATTACAAACAACCCCAAAATCCAAATACATTTTAGTGAACTATATATTTACTCTAATTAGATAACGTCTTCATTTACATGTCTGTACTTTTACCTAAGATTCCTTATTTCATCAGAAATTTGTGCCAAGCATGGTTACCTAAATGGAATGTTGTGCAAAGCAAAATCCAGTGTTTAGTCTTGTCTGGTTATGGTACAAGGCTGAAGAGGTCTTACACTGAAGTGTGTGCTGTCCCTAACAGACACTAACAGCAAAACGATTTTCATTTTCCATTATGGTTAGTGACGCAACTTGTCTATATTTTCAATTTCCAGAGATAGGACACTGGCATAAGACAGAAAAGCTCCATAATAGGCTAATTGCTTCTGACTGTGCAAAGTATCAGAAAAAGATAATGACTGTCTTCTCTAATTTCTCATCTCATGGGATGATCAGATAAATAGGAGTTAGTGAAGTCCATGCTGCAAAAATTTGTCTGAAGTCACTGTAGAGCTACAGAAGCCAAAATTCTAAACAGAGATAACAGACATGTTACATGTTTCATAAATGTCCATTACCTCTATTACACATGTTCTGTGTTCCATGTGTTCTATGAATTTCCAACTCCCAAGGTTTTCATATGAAATTCAAGGAAATGTGATGCAATCATAAGATTGTGATAATATGAATGAAATGTTTTTGAAGTATAGAGGATTCAGAATATAGAAAATTTCTACAAAGAGGGGGACAATACAGATAACAATCTAATGTGTAGCCTACAAAATTAAGAAGAGTGAATGAAGATGTGGGTGTGGGAGATATTGGTGAGAATGGTGACTGTGGTGCCATCTATCCATATACAATGTAATCATGAACATATGTAAATGGCAATTCCTTTGTGCAACCACTTAAAATAATAATTTTAAAAATTAAAAAAAAATTCCAGCCCTGTTTATGGGCATGTTGCCAACAATAACTGCATTTTCCCTCTGCCTGATCTGTCTCTTTTGATCTTCCTTAAATGCCTTATAGTACCTGAGCTCCGGCAACTGCTTTTTGTGCATTCTCATGCTTCTCAATCACTTCCAGCCTTGCATCTTTTCTTGCAATTTTTATATATGATTGCTTCTGCTTTGCTTAGGAGTGATTGAGTTAGAAAAGAGCTAAAATAATATTTTCATGTCAAAATAATTGAAACTTTCCAGGTATTATTATGAAATATATCAAAAGCATATATGGGTATGGATCCTGGAGGTTCTAGTATTTTAAGAAGATATTGTAATAAGAAAACTGGCATGTAACATGTAAGACATTCTGAATCCAATGAGTTACTTAAGAAGTAGAGAGTATTCATTATAAATGGCCAGATGGAAAATATTTCATGCTTTGGTGATCATATGATTTCTGTTATAACTGCCAGAGTTTACTCTTATACACATAAAATACCATAGATAATGCATTGTGAATATGAATGAACTCCAATACAATTTTATTTAAAATCATGGAACAGACTAAGTTTCACCTATAGTCTATAGTCTTCTGACTTTTGTTCTAATGCAAACATACTAACAACTAAAAATGATTATGTTGTTCATTGATATCTCTGATAAGTAATTTTAAATTATAAGTATTCCTAGAGAGGAAACTAAAGAGAGAAAAGAATCAGACATCTATTTTGCCAAACAATGAAGTAGTTACATCAATGTGTAATTTTTATTATATATTATTCTATTGTCTGTAATGGGACTTGAGCTCTTTTTGCTATCAGTTTGAGCCACAGCTTCACTAATAGTATTTTGAGTGGTTAATTGGAGATAATAATCTCATAGGAACTTTCCTGTCCAGGCTGGCATGAAACCGCAGTCATTAGATCTTTGCCTTCGAGGAGCTAGGATTACAGGCGTGAACCACCAGTGTCGGCTCAATGCCTTATTTTATGCTAGATGTATAGCTATGGCTATAATGATAAAATCTAATTTTGGAGATTTTAGGAGGAATTAGAGCATATAGATTATATTACAGAATTGTTTGAAGACATTCAATCTTAAGTAAGGCATTTGTATGTTCTGATTTGTATGTTATTATAGTTTGGCTTCTATACAGAGAAAATACATCAGAGAGAATTAGTAGCAACATGAGGACCAAAAAGCATAGATCTTTAGCACAATGAAGTCTTGGTGGCTTTAGTCACATTGGTTTTGTTAGTGATAGTGAAGAAGTGTAATGATAGTAACAAAGTACAGTGTAATTTTGGATACATCACTGGTAATGTAGTATAGTATAATGTTGGTGTTCTTATTGAATGGTGGTTGTCAATGTATTAAGGGAAAATGAAGAGATATAAACAACCATAATGTTGGCTTTCTCCACTTCTGTTTTATGTAATATAGACCCATAAACTGCCTAGTATGGCTAGAGGGATTTAACATTAAAATTAGAAAGGGGCCATGGCCAATTAAAATCTTAGTAGATATGCTGATGAATGACATTGTTTTTATGGCCTTTGACCTAACCTGCCCCCTTTCTCCCTCAGTGTGATATTCCCATTCATATCAAGGGACATTGTGTTCTTCAGTCACAATGAATCATGTATTCTCCATTGAGACTGCATTATTCTTTTTATGAACATAACAGTTTAAATGAGTAATTTATCTTTCTAAGGTATTGCAGTGACTCATGTTAAACTGTCTGATTAATATGTCTTTCAAAGTACGCTATAAATTTCTTCCAATTTTTGAAGCTTTCTCATCTTTCAATGAACAGTTGTCTTCTTATGAATTATCACATACAAGAATAATATCTTGTTCAATAACTTGCTTGATTGTTAATTGTATTATGAAAATAACAAAAACATGTTTTCAAAAATGAAGCAATAATACATTCATAGTATAATGAATAATATATAATGTCTAAAATTACACAAATAAATAGGAAAGTGCATACAGCTATATTGTTTCAAAAAAGAAGGTAGAAATTCAAGGAAATATTAACACACCATTTTCAGTATTGTAAAACCAAATAACTAAATTTAAAATGTTTACTTTGTACTTGATAACCAACACTATACACACCTTAAGATTTTTAAAGTACATTTTAAATACATAACATTCTGGGGAGTGCAAAATAATTATTTGTTGGGCTGAAAAGCTATGAAAGAAAAAATAAAGAAAGATGATGAGTCCTTTTCTAGAATTGAAAATCGTCCGTAGCTTTATTGACAGGGAAAAAAATTTAACATATTTTGTTGTACATTTAATTTGTCTTTGTTAGGATGAGGAAGACAAAATAGATGTATAAGTCAAGGTATTCTAAAGTAAATTTAAAGTTGAAACAATCGCTAATGAAGTCATAGAAGTTTTGATGAGTTATAAGGATGCTATGGATTTTTTCACATAAATTTCATCATGTAGAATAGGAACTTCTTATACCTATGTAATATCTTAGTAACTCTGAAATTTAATCTCTTTTTCAGCTACTTACCAACTCTTAACCTTGAGTAATTGATGTGATATCTCACTATGCCTTTAGTCAAAATATGGTGTAAATTTCATCAATATAACTATGTGTTGGTTTGGAAAATAACATGTAGTAAATATATTGATGAATTTTACATAGCAAAATTGCCTAAACACAACAAGATAAAGATTTACATTATAACTGAGTAAATTCATCTAGGGACCATTAAAATATCTTCCATGAAAAAAAAACACAATCTATTCTTTTTTGAACTAATAAAATATTTATTGGAAGAAAGTAAAATATAAAAATAGCTATTCAGTTCAAAGGTAAATATAAAAAAACAGATGTTAGAGCTTGGATCTAATGTCTTATAAATTGAGTAACAAAATGATATCGCATATGAAGGAGGTATGGTGGAGACATTTAAAAATGTCAATTAAAATTGAAAGTTCATATATCCAATTCCCAATAATGCATTTCTGGATACGAATTCTGAAGACATTTTATTCAATATACTCAGAAAACACAGTATAGAGTATTTTTCACAGAAAAATGTTCACAGAGAAATTAGCCTAGATTTTAAAATTGCCTTATATCTACAATATAAAAGATCCTGTATTACTCAACCAGAAACAATAAGTAAAAAGAATAATAAATCTCATGATAAGATAGTTGAGCATACAACAGAATTTGTAGGAAACTACTTACATCTGAACCATGTAAATCTGTAGTTGTTGTCATAATGTAACATGTTATTTAAGAAACATATGCATAATAAAATATGTCAATTGGATTAAATTCTAAATTCAATGCTCTCTTAGGTATCTTCATAGAATTTTTTCATCGTGTACAGAACATTGTTTAACCATCTGGATAAAGTGTTATTTTATTAAGTTATATAAAATGTAATACTTATGTCTCCTTTATTATTTTGATTATTAAGTTAAGTGTTAAAAAATAATGTTTGTAGTTGTGAGCTCTCTAAGAATCCATTGAACTCCACAGAGGTGAGGCATGACTTTTGCCAACATTTCCCACTATCTTTCAACAATGTCATTTCTTTCACAGGGAATAATACTCAAGAGGTAAAGATACTGATCAATAAAGAAGTATAGTAGCAAAGAACATAACCATTTTTTCAACATACAAACCCAAATGCCACATTAATTTTTCCGCATTGGTTTTTATCTCAAAGCATATAGTAACCGTATTTCTCAATTATGCCTAAGGCTTCATTGAAACAGTACTCCTGAGCTAGAAAAAGAAACCTTTTAAGAACTGATCTATGCATCACTTACAGCACCATCACAAACTATATAACTGCCTCTTGTCAGATTAGAGGAAGAAAACAATAGCATTTGAACGATAAACTGAAAAAATAATGGGCATTTTGAAAGAAACAGAGATCTGACATTGATCTTTATAGTGAGAAATTTAGCTCTATGCTAATTTCAGGCATATCAAATATAAATATAAATATATATGTGTGCATGAATGTGTATATGTACATATATATGTATACCTGTATACACATGTACAAATATAAGCTTTATAAATTTTTTTTTTTGGGGTCCGGTAGTGGGGCCTGAACTCTGGGCCTGGGCGCTGTCCCTCAGCTCTTCAGCTCAAGGCTAGCGCTCTACCACTTGAGCCACAGCTCCACTTCCGGCTTTTTTTCTTTTTGCTTATGTGGTGCTGAGGAATTGAACCCAGGGCCTCAGGCATGCAAGGCAAGCGCTCTACCACTGAGCCACCTTCCCAGCCCCAAAGCTTTATAAATTTATAACCTACATCTATACATAGATAACATAGGAAAATATGCAAATAATAGAGGAAAATGCTCCTACACATTAAGCATTTTTAGAACAATATTTATTTTAATAAGCAATCATTTGTTTTGAGAAAGTATTTTCTTGGCTTTTCCTTTTACTGTCTATATTCAAGTTCAATCAACAATATTTCTAACTACAAATACTATTCCATCAGATCTACTTGTTTCAGCCATCTCATTTATATACCTTACACTTATCATACCAATACCTTCCCAAGTGTTTTACAGAACAGTCTGGAGTCTACACAGTTAATTCAGGTTTTGATTATTCTATTGTAACATTTTGAACAATCATTTTTCATCATTGTGAAAGTGGGTGATGTGAATTGTAGGATATTAATTAAAACCTAAAAATATAGTATGCAAAAAGTTGGCCTCTCAATAAAGAGTGCTACCCTATTTATTATTCCTGGCAGTCAGAAAACTCTAAGTGTTACAATGACATCATTGTAGGTGAACAGTATTTTTCTTTTCATAACTACAATCTCAATTCCTAATCCTAAAATATCCTGGAAATACCTCTCAGAATATGAAAGTGAATATGTGTCTCCATTAACTTTTGGTATGCTTTCAATTCAATTTTCCAATCTATTATCCTGATATGTTTACCATGATTGATCCCATTGTGTATACTCTCAGCCACATTCCTTCTTTGCATCTCTTGCTGCAAGGCAAGCAATCTTTCTAAAGCTGTCACAAATTTTGTGTTTCTATTTTTACCTCTTGAAGGATATAGTTTCATATTTTTAATGTTGTCATTCAATAAAGCAGATTGTGAATATAACACATCTTGATCAATTTAACCACAGTCATCATTCTCCCCATCCCTCCCAGTCTTACTCCTTCCCTCAATTTTCTTAATCTTGTAGGATATGAGTTGAATGTTATGACTGCATTTCTCCTGTCACAGAATTTTGATTACTTCCCTATTAAAGTGAAGAAATATCACTATATCTTTCAAAATGGTGCTGGGTGTCATGGTCTCCTTGGAGATTGACCTCATGAGGTGAACCTTAGGATGTGTCAAGGTACATATTGTCAGCTTCAATTCTTCTCTTCCAGGACAGCATTTGTTTTGACAACACGTTTTTTCTTTAGAAAATCTAATACAGCTCTCAAATGACAAGAAAATCATGTCATCGTTTCCATTCGAACAATCAGCACAGTTAAAGTTTACTAAATTAAATTCAGACAGACATAAAGCATTTAGAAACCATATACACAACACAAACAAGGGCTTTTTAAGATAAATCCAAACCGATAACAAAGTAGCATATCTAGTAGCAATGCAGAAGTATATTTATTCACTGAACTATTAAAATATAGATTAAAATTTATACCTCCTCTTAAGTATCAAAACCTTAAATTATGGTACAAAGTAAGACAAGATAGAAAATTTAAGATAGAGTGATATAAAGAAAAAGGCAATGAATGGAATAATCATTAATGTACAATATTAGATGCAATCTTCGATATTCCAACATTTAGTAGGAATTAAGCTAGTATTGCAAACAGACTGGTTGCCACGGCTTCTCAGTGTTGTCTCTTTCTAATAGTAAGTATTTTAATTGTTCTTAGTAATGTTTTCTCAGATTGTGTGTACAATTTTATATACAGTTTACAGACAAATTTATTGTATTTTAATAGGCTAAAATCACCCTCAAATATCATCAGGTCCTTCTTTCTAGAAGATATAAATTATGTGAAGTCTTTTTGTCGTGTGGATACATAAACTATTGAGATGGAGAGATTTCCCAGGGGCCCAAAATGCAATCCACTTGTTATCTCATAAAGGGAAAAAAAGACAAAGATTTGACACACAAAGTGGAAAAGGTAGAAGCGACCAGGCAGATTTGAAGATGCTGTGTGTAGCGCAGCCACAGGCAGGAAGGCAGCAGCCAACCCCAGAGGCAAGAAAAGCAAGTAATGGATTCCGTTTTAGAGCTGTTCAAGAAAGCTGGACTTAGTAACAGCTTGTCTTTGGCCCTGTGAAAGTAATTTTGTATTGTCATCCCAAGAACTGTGACAGAGAAAATGTCTAATGTTTGAACAAATAGACTTGTGGCAATTTGTAATAGTAGCCATGTAACACTATGTTTGAGAGGATCTAAATTTTTATTTAAAATAATTATGTTTTTAGAATTAAAGTAGTTTTTATGTAAGGAGTTTTATCATCATTTTTGAGAACCCCATGACATAATTATACTGGTGCATATATTTTTGTTACATATATTTATTGGGTTTTCAAAAAAGAATATTTAAGATGTGTAAGACCCCACTGAAACGTAGAACAATTTATCCAATTGCTCCCTAAATCGACAGTGTGAGTTTGTATAGCCAAGTGGAGTACTTTTTCCATGTCCCTCACAAAATGGATATTATTAATTTAAACATTTTTAAATTTAAATAATTTTAAATTTATATTATTTTAATATAGTTTACTATCTCATTTTTCTTGTGGTGTTAGGGATTGTGGTGCTAAGGAACTTGTAAACTCTAAACAAGCATTCTTCTTCTGAATGATAACTCAACCCTACAACAAGGTGCATTCTGATACAAATGTAGTACTTTGTCATATATTTATTAACATTAATTTACTAAAAGCTTATCAAAATAAATTTTATCAATGATAATTTAGGCAATAGACCATTTATCTTTTCAGTGAAATAGTTGGATCATAAGCCATACTTAATGGAATATAATATTAAAACATTTTCCAATTTTTATTCCTTGGGTTGACAAGCCTTGAGTAAAATATAATCTCCTTAGTAAATGTTACTAGCTAGCAAGATCAATAGAAAGCCCACAGATTGGGAGAAGATCTTTACTAGCCATACAACGGACAAGGGTCTCATATCTAAAATATACTTAGAACTCAAAAAATTAAATCCCCCAACAACAAGTCCTCAAAGAAACAATTGCCCAATAAATAAGTGGGCTAAAGACTTAAAGAGAAACTTCCCTGAAGAAGAAAGAAGGATGGCCAATAGACACATGAAGAAATGCTCAACATCCCTAGAAATAAAAGAAATGCAAATCAAAACGACATTGAGATACCACCTCACTCCAATTAGAATGGCAAAAACCAAGAACTCTAACAACAACAGATGCTGGAAGGGATGTGGACAGAAGGGAACCTTACTTCATTGTTGGTGGGAATGTAATCTTGTTGAACCACTTTGGAAAGCAGTATGGAGGCTCCTCAAAAGACTTCACATAGAGCTCCCCTATGACCCAACAATCCCACTTTTGGGCATTTACCCAAATGTTTACAAACAAGACCACACTAAAGCTACCAGCACAACTATGTTTATTGCAGCATTATTTACCATTGCTAAGATATGGAATCAACCCAGATGCCCTTCAGTAGATGAATGGATCAAGAAAATGTGGTATATATACACAATGGAATTCTATGCCTCCATCAGAAAGAATGACATTGCCCCATTTGTTAGGAAATGGAAAAACTTGGAAAAAATTATATTAAGTGAAGTAAGCCAGTCCCAAAGAAACACAGGTCCCATGGTTTCCCTTATTTGCAATATCTAGTATATGTATGAGTCAAGCGGAAAAGGTCAGATAATGTGATGTTAGGAAAATGAACCCTTAGATATGTATTTTAATGTTTTTTTTCTTTCATGCATGTGTTTCTAACGCATTTATAAGATTATTCCTTTGTTGCTTTGTATGTCCCTCCCCCACAGTATAACCTCGCTTTCACTATATTTGATGTCAATATAACTTGTGGAGGAGATGGGGAAAAACAAGTTGTTTAAGGATTCAGGTGGACCTGTTGCAACAATGAGAAGTACAAATTGTCATGTCAAAAACGAGCTTTACAATGTCGGTGAGGGGGAGGGGGGGAAGGATTGGGTGGGAGGGAGGGGGGAGGCTGGGAAGGGAGGTGAAGGGTAAACAAATGAGGAGGCTACAATCCTTGGTAAGGAATGTATGCATTATCCTGCCCATGTAATTGTAACCCCTCTATACAGTATGTTCACAAATAAAATAAAATAAAATAAAATAATAAAATAAATGTTACATTCATACTGTAGGTTCTTTCTTGTCACCTACAAAAGCCCTGTACCTTTTATTACTGCATAATACATTCCAGCTCCAATTGCAAAGTAGCTTTTGTTATAGCTTTCAAGAGTGTGTGTGTATGTGTGTATGTGGTGTACATGGTGTGCCTCGTGCATCATGTCATATGTAATATATAACTGATGCAGAGTAAAATAATACAAAATGCGAAAGAAATTTTAGATAATCCTAAGGGGCTTGTAAACACTTCTCACAAACAAGTTGCAGATTGCTCTCAATTGGCTGGAAGCAATTTGAGGATAAAGAAAATTTAGTTCATTAAGATTTATAGAATAGAATAAAGATATTTGAAATACATTTTTTAGGTTTAGTTAGTTATAGATTTCAAGACTTGATTGTAGTTCAATGGCACATATACAAATCTGAGTCAAAAATCACAACAAGTGTCATGAGCATTTATAATGAAATATTAATATTGGTGAAGAAAATTTCCCCAATACTGCCCAAAGCCATAGACTAACATGATTACCATATAATTGCCTCATTTTGTCCTTCCCAAGGGACAAAGTGCTTGAGGTAATTGTTTCCTTAATGACTTCTGTACTTCTTAGTGACAAAAGATGTTAACTTTCATTTTTAAAAGTCCTTTAAATTAAATATTTTCATTCTCCATAGCTGCACTTTTCAAATGGATAGATAGACATTACTAAAATGTATTGCTTGTATTAAAAATAAAGTTATAAAATTTAACAAGAAATGTTGTGATTTGTAATCTACAAATAATATATCTATACTAATTTGTATGTTTTTCTTTTCTCCTCCTCCTTCCCCTCCTCCTCCTTCCCCTCCTCCTCCTTCCCCTCCTCCTCCTTCCCCTCCTCATCCTTCCCCTCCTCCTTCTTCCCCTCCTCCTCCTCCTCCTCCTCTTCCTCCTCCTTCTCCTCCTCCTCCTCCTCCTCCTCCTCCTCCTCCTCCTCCTCCTCCTTTTCCTCCTCTTCCTTTTCCTCCTCTTCCTTTTCCTCCTCCTCCTCCTCCTCCTCCTCCTCCTCCTCTTCCTCCTCCTCCTCCTCCTCCTCCTCCTCCTCCTCCTCCTCCTCCTCCTCCTCCTCCTCCTCCTCCTTTTCTTCTTCTTCTTCTTTTCTTCTTCTTCTTCTTCTTCTTCTTCTTCTTCTTCTTCTTCTTCTTCTTCTTCTTCTTCTTCTTCTTCTTCTTCTTCTTCTTCTTCTTCTTCTTCTTCTTCTTCTTCTTCCTCCTCCTCCTCTTTCTCCTCCTCCTCTTCTTTCTCCTCTTTTGTCTTCCTCCTCCTCCTTGTCTTCCTCCTCCTCCTGCTCCTCCTCTTCCTCCTCCTCCTCCTCTTCCTCCTCCTCCTTCTTCTTCTTGAGGGTCATGGGGCTTGAACTCTAGGCTTAGGTGCTGTCCCTGAGCTTTTTAGCACAAGGCTAGTGCTCTACCTCTGGAACCACAGCGCCACTTCTGGCTTTCTGGTAGTTTACTGGAGATAAGGGTTTCACAGACTTTCCTGCCTTGGCAGCTTTCAAACTGTGATCCTCAAATCTCAACTTTCTGAGTAGCTAGTGTTACAGGAGTGAAACACTGAAGCCTGACTGTGTATGTTTTTACATTTATGATTAAAAAAAAACATATGTGTATGTTTTTACATTTATGATAAAAAACATACATATACTTGCATTCCTTTTAAAGAATTACAATTAAAATATTCATTTGAATATTTTAGCAAAAAGTGACAGAGAAAATGGCATCTTATACTTCATGCTTTGCAACAATACTGCAATATTTGCTTAGGACATCTATAGTATGCCTTCATACTAGACTCTCTAGTTCTAAATATTCCATTATTCTTGTTTTTATCTGTGTTTAATAAGTTTTTGATTGTGAAAATATTGTACAGAGGGGTTGCAATCATATGAACAAGGTAATGAGTACATTTCTTATCAAGCATTGTTGCTTCCTCCTTTGTTTTTCCCCTATCATCCATTCCCTCCGATCTCCACAACTATATTCCCTCTTCCCAAGCCCCCTCCACCTAAATTGTAAAGCTTGTTTTTTGACAGAATATCTTGTACATCTCATTGTTGCAATAGGTCAACCTATATCCCTATTTCTCTTGGGCTAACTGATTATATCCTGTACTTCACAAAAATCCCTTATGTTTTACGTTTAAGAAATGCTAGTTTGGATATTTGCCTCATTGGAATTAAGGACTACACCATGAATACTTTAGAATAAAGTGGAAGCCACAAGAAAATAAACAATTTGTTCCACTCCCCAAATTATACCAACATCAAGTACATTGAAAACAGGGGTTATACTGTGGGGGAGGGACATACAAAGCAACAAAAAAAAATCACATGGTATCTTATAAATATGTTAGAAACAATAGCAAGCAAGAAAAAACACTTGTGTTCTTATCTTGGGGTTCATTTCATTAAAGTATATAACCATATTTCAGATATTTTCAATGAATACATATCCATCTACTACTCTTCTTCTTCTTGCTATTTGTCCCTTATTCCTTTGTGCCACTTTGAAACATCACTTTCTGAATACCCAGTTTCTAGAGTTCACTACATGGTCAACATAAACATAATTCAAAGTTCAATACCATTTTCATATGCCTTTGGAGAGTATCTTTTAATCAATTTTCTTACTTTGACATAATTTTTGGCTAATTTTTGCCATTTGTATCTATATCAATGTGGATAAGACTTTGATTTTTAAGAGCTACCTAATAAAAATTGAAGCACTGCATATTAACACATAATAACATATTCATTTCATGCTGGTAATTGATTTTGAATATTTTAAATTAACTCAAAAAACGAAATGAAAATACAAGGACTTGGTTATGCTGTAAATCCTGAGAATTTCTTTGAGAATTCTATTACTCAGTTGTCTTACAGGAAGAGCTAATTTTATCTGTGGAAAGAGAGGGAGGGTAATTTGGTTATTGAAAAAAGAGGGAAAATTTTTTTCCAAGCCTTTCCATTTCCTAACAAATGGGGCAATGTCATTCTTTCTGATGGAGGCATAGAATTCAATTGTGTGTATATACTGCATTTTCTTGATCCATTAACTACTGAGGGGCATCTGGGTTGGTTCCATATCTTAGCTATGGTAAATAATGCTGCAATAAACATAGTCGTGCTGATAGCTTTAGTGTGGTCTTGTTTGTAAACATTTGGGTAAATGCCCAAAAGTGGGATTGCTGGGTCATAGGGGAGCTCTATGTGAAGTCTTTTGAGGAACATCCATACTGCTTTCCAAAGTAGTTTACACTCCACAAACAATGAAGTAAGGTTCCCTTTTGTCCACATCCCCTCCAGCATCTGTTGTTTTTAGAGTTCTTGGTTTTTGCCATTCTAATTGGAGTGAGGTGGTATCTCAATGTCGTTTTGATTTGCATTTCTTTTATGGCTAGGGAGGCTGAGCATTTCTTCATGTGTCTATTGGCCATCCTCCTTTCCTCTTCAGAGAAGTTTCTCTTTAATTCTTTGGCCCACTTATTTATTGGGAAGTTGTTTTTTTGAAGATTTGTTGTTGGGGGATTTAATTATTTGACTTCCAGGTATATTTTAGATATGAGACCCTAGTGCGTTGTATGGCTAGTGCAGATCTTCTCCCAATCCGTGGGCTTTCTATTGATCTAAGCCAGGCCCAAAGAAACATAGGTCCCATGGTTTCCCTTATTTGCAATATCTAGTATATGTCTGAGTCAAGCAGAAAAGGTCAGATAAGGTGATGTTAGGGGAATGAACCCTAAGATATGCATTCAAATGATTTTTTTTCCTTTCATGAAATTGGTTCTAACACATTTATAAGATTATTTCTTTGTTGCTTTGTATGTCCCTCCCCCACAGTATAACCCCTGCTTTCACTGTATTTGATGTCAGTATAATTTGTGGAGGGGAAAGGGAAAAACAAATCATTTAAATAGGGATACAGGTGGACCCATTGCAACAATGAAATGTACAAGTCTTTATTTCGAAAAATGAACTTTACAACTTTGTTGCAGTTGAGGAGCGGGGAGGATTGGGTGGGGGGACGGGGAGAGAATGGGAAGGGATGGGAAGGGGAAATAAAGGAGGAGCCTACAGTGCTTGATAAGAAATGTACTCATTATCTTGCCCATGTAATTGTAACCCCTCTGTACAATATTTTCACAATAAAAAATTTAAAAAAAGAAAAAAGAGGTAAAAATGAATTAATTATATAACAATTTTTTTCATAGTCCATGAATTGGCTACACATTTCTGAATTTGATGAAGATTTTGGATTTTCTACTCAACCTATGACAATACCACGTTAGGACTTTCTGTGGAATTCACTGAAACAACTGCTATTGGTGACCATTTATGCCTGGTGCTGGTAGGTTGTGCCTGTAATCCTATCTACCAGGAAGCAGAGATATAAGGATTGTGGTTCAAAGCCAGCCCAGGCAACAAAAATGAGATACTTATCACCAATTAACCATTTAATGACTGCAAGTGAAACTGTGGTTCAAAGTGGTAGAGTGGTAGCCTTGAGCCAAACAATCTTAGGACTGCCCTCAGGCCCTGAGTTCTAGCCCTACACCCAAACCAGAAAAAAAGAAAATTTCACTGGAGAGAGAATGGATGAGAGAAAGTAATGGAATGCTGAATAGCATCAAAGTACATTAAGTATATGAAAATTTCATGTTACAATCCACTAAAATGTACAAACATTAAAACCCAGTTATCTCAATTATCTCAATATATTGCTTAAAACAAGTATTGATTCTTTCAGTTGTGGTATAATGATTGTAATACGTCATCAGAACCAAAAAGAAATCTTAGTTTATGTCTTTCTCATCACATCCAATGTGTGTCTTCCTCTTGCTCCCTAAAAGACACCAACCATAATCACAATAGGTTTCTCCAAAATTAAATGATTAGGAAGATGGAGAGCAAATATTCACCTTTTGACAAGGGTTGAAGGAAATTTGTTTTCATTATTGAATTGCACCCAATTATCTAAAACTAGAAAGATTAATAGTTTTTGTTTGTTTAATCTTTAAACTTCAATAACTTTTCCTTTGAGTGATGACACTTGTATTTTCTAGTAATTTGTTTCACATTTACAAGGAGATTGAGCCAACCGAACCTCATGCAAAATTGTTAGTATGATTTTGGAAAAGAAGAGGTCGACTTCAAATTAGCATGATTCCAAAGTGATTTTCAGGAAAGAAAATTAAATACAACTGTTATGTAACCATGATATTGTAGGAACAAAATCAATGATGATACTGTACATATTTAATTAAAATTTTATAGACAAGTTTTGAGTAAACATTACAACTATGTCTATGTCTTATTACAGTGAAATACCCAAATTATTTTTTTCCATGGGACTACAAAATTTTACTAGTGGGTAATTTATGACCTGAGCTAAACGAGATCTTCGCTGCTACAGTACATACAATTCCTGAGCTAGTACATTTGTTATGAAAGAAGAAAAGTTAATTGTACTAATCAGGGGACAAGGACAAGCAATGCAAAATCCTGCACAGCTATTTTTATTCTCTTCAGTGGAAGGATATTGAGAAAAGATTGATATACTTAGACCTGAAAATGTCTACTTGAACTGACTCAGCTACTTTGTGGCTATCTTGTGTGAGTTTGGGCATAAATCTTCTGACCTTCAGATGCTGTTTGTTAAAAAGCTGTGGAAGAGTTCCGGGAAGATGGCGGAGGAGAAGCTGTAATCTGAACAAGCTCTCGCATAGAAAGCAGTTTTAGAGTTCCAGTGAACAGTCCTAAGCCAGAGAATCACACCAAGTGTGCCATCACAGGACAGAGAGTTAGACAAGAGAGGGGAAGCCAAGGCAAAAAGACACATCTGACTGCTCGACAGCAGCCGCCCCGGCGGCGTCGGCAGCAGGGTCGCAAGCGGCGGAGACTGTAGCCGGGGCCATACCTGAGTGCTCACACAGAGAGTCCGGGACGAAGGAGCCAGATGCAGCGGGCGAGCGAATTCTACTCAACACCAGCAAGAACCAACAAAGAGCAGACATCTTCATCCTGCAGCTTGCAGACCAGAGACGACCCAGGATCCAAGACTCGGGGTGAGTAGAAGCCCGACATCCTCACTCCTTCTCAGGGAGCAGAGGAGGGAAGGCCACCCCTCCCCCCCCCAGCACCAGTGATCTCCATTTTGGATACCGACAAAGCTCCGAGGAGCTGCCAGCTCCAACCCAGGCCTTGGAATAAAACGAGTCATTTAGCAGGTCACAAGAACTTAATGGCGAAGTGACCTGCCAGACTAGGCTCCATCCAGGGAAAAGTCACCCAGCTCAGGCGCCAGCCATTGCAGTGGCTTCCCTCACTGGGTAACCAGAGCGAGAGGCTGCCCCTCCCTCTAGCAGCCTCAACAATCAATTGAAAAACAGAATCCCTGAGAACGGCTCCAGGCTGGGCTCTGGGAGATTTTTTTTTTTTTTTTGCACAAAACAGCCCCAGGAAAAAGCTACTGATTATTGAATGGCCTCAACTCAACCCAGAACCTAGCCTCACCACTGCATCCCCCTCTTTTGTGATTCTCAAAGCAGATCACCCTCCTAGAAAACTAACCTGGGAGGGGGATCTCAAAATCTGGGATAAAGCAGAGCATTTTTCTGCCTCTTCCAACAAACCGACTTACGAAACCAATCAAGCCACAGGACTTCAAGCTGACCAGAGACTCCAACAAAAGGCTGGTTACAGACAAAAGGAAGATACAGGTTTCTTCCCACCCCTCCCCCCCCCCCCCAAAATCAAAGGACTTTTTTATTTTCTTTTTTTTTCTTCTTCTTTTCTTTTTTTTTTTTTGGTTTGTTTTTTGTTTTTTGTTACCTTATATATATATATATATATATATATATATATATATATATATATATAAATTTTTTATTCTCTTCTAAAACTTTTATTAATCTCTAATTTTTGCCTCTTCTGAAAAAATAATTGATTTCCAAAAACTTTTTTTTTCTTTCTCTTATAATTTTTATTTTAGGAATATGTGAATGAGCGTTTTCCTTTCTTTTCTTATCTTCTTTCTCTTTTTCTTTCTTTCTTAATTATCTTTTTGTTTTTTTGTCTAGCTCTACTGAACTTCTGATCCTTTCTTCTCCCTTTCCCATCCTTAAAGTTTTTCACATCTCCTCTATGTCCCTTCCTTTCTCTCAACATCTACACATTCCTCTCTAAATAGATGGTCTTTTAATCTCTATAATAACATTAATTTTTACGATTCTATTTTTTTCTGGTCTCTTTTCATTCCCCTATCCCTCTCTTCTTTTTCTCTCTCTCTCTACTTGCATCCTACCCAACCCATTTCCTGCATTGTGATTAGGACATAGTTAACTCTCCCTGTGCCTCCCCACACCAATCTATTCCTATTTTTTACCCACATCTCTCCCTAATCCTAATAATTTCTGGTTTTCCAAATTCTTTTCTGCGGTTCGAAGTCCTTTAAAATATAGTTGTTTGATGTTGAATAGATGTATCTGTTGAACTAGATTGTATCTGTAGACTATTGACTGTACAAATGCAAACTGGTTGATGGTTGCCTTAAGATAGTGTTCTAGCACAAAACTGGTGCTATCTTCATCTCAAATGGGCAGAGTAAGCCGGAAAAACACATGAAAAATGGCAAATTCGGGTCTCTCAATTCCCAATCTTGATAATCAGGGGTCAGATCAGATAATGAACAATCCAGAGGAGAGTTCCCAAATAGCTCTACAAACACTGGTGGCAAACATGATAAATGAGAAGCTTGACAACTTACAAAGGACTCTGTATGAGCGTGAGAGGGAGAGAGAGGAGGCATCCCAGAAGTTTATACAGGAATATTATAAGCGTGAGGAAGCTACTCAAAAACTGATACAGGATTTGCGTGAACAACTTGAGAATACTCAAAGAGAAAGGGAGGAATGGCGTGAGCAGGCTGAGAACACTCAAAGAGAACTGCAGGAATCCCACGAACGTGAGGAAGCTAAACAAAGAGTAATACAGGAATTGAGAGACCAGGTAGAGAACACACAAAGATCACTAAAGGCATCCATAGAATCCATTAACAAAGAGCTGAAGGAAGTCAGGGAGACCACAAAGGGAATGCTGAATGGAACCCAACAGAAGGAATGGGAGTCCAAAGAAACCATATCCAATCAACTAAGTGATTTGAGGACAAACACTGAACACCAAATTAAGGAAGTAAAGAGATTCATACAAGACCTAAAACAGAGCTTCAACAAAGAACTTGAAGGCATCAAAGCTGACCAATTAGAAGGAAAAGAGATAAAAAACAAAGTAGAGAGTCTTGACAGCAGGTTAGACCATGCAGAAGATCGAATCTCAGGGATTGAAGACAGCCTAGATATTATAGAGAAAGAACATACAACCATCCAAGACAAGTCCAAGAAATATGATAGATCTATTCAACACCTGGAAGACACCATCAGAAGGCCTAACTTAAGGATAATGGGTGTAGAGGAGCACCTACAAACAGAAGTTAATGGTCTAGGAAATTTGTTTAACAGGATCCTAGCAGAGAACTTCCCAAACATGCAAAAAGATAGGCCTATTCAGATACAAGAAGCCTTTAGAACCCCAAATAGACCAGACCAGAATAGGACATCCCACCGTCACATTATAATACACACAGGATCAACTCAGAACAAGGAAAAGATCCTTAAAGCTGTCAGGGAGAAAAGGGTAATCACCTATAAAGGGAAACCAATTAGAATCACCTCAGATTTCTCAGCAGAGACAATCAAAGCAAGAAGAGCCTGGAATGATGTATGCCATGCCCTAAAAACAAACAACTATCAACCAAGAATACTGCACCCAGCTAAACTCTCCTTCATAACTGAAGGCCAAATAAAAAACTTCCACAGCAAAGAAAAATTGAAACAATATATCTCCACCAAACCAGCCCTACAAAAGATTCTTAAAGATGTCCTACACATAGAAAACCAACAAGACCACAATAAAGGCCAACAAACTGCACCCAAACGGAGAATCCAAGAACCATAGGAAGAACCCAGTTTTCACAGCCCCCAAGAAGGTAGATAACATGGCAGGAACTCCCAAATACCTCTCAGTCCTATCTCTTAACGTTAACGGACTGAACTCTCCAATTAAGAGACATAGACTGTCTTGTTGGATTAAAAAACAAGACCCTTCTATCTGCTGCCTGCAGGAGTCACATCTTGCCCGTAAAAACAAACACATTTTCAATGTTAAAGGCTGGAACAAAATCTACCAAGCTAACGGCCCTCATAAACAGGCGGGAGTTGCAATCCTAATATCAGATAAAATAGACTTCAAATTAAAATTCATGAGAAGAGATAAAGAAGGTCGCTACATACTAATTAAAGGATCTCTCCTTCAGGAGGATATTACAATCCTAAATAACTATTCGCCAAACAATGGAGCACCCAAATTTATCAAAGAAACTCTACTTTCCCTCAAATCCCATATAGATCCAAAGACATTAATTGTTGGGGATTTTGACACACCATTCTCCCCACTAGACAGATCAACTCGGCAAAAACTCAACAGAGACACCGCATATCTAAACAGCTGCATAGATCAACTAGACTTAACTGACATTTACCGAACATTTCACCCAGCAGAATCAGAATACACGTTCTTCTCAGCAGCACATGGAACGTTTTCTGAAATAGACCACATTCTAGGCCACAAAGCAACTTGTCTAAATTCAGAAACATTGAAGTTATACCCTGCATTCTCTCTGACCACAAGGGAATAAAATTAGAACTCAACACCAAAAGCCACCAAAGAAAGTCCGGTATCACATGGAGGCTGAACAACACATTGCTGAATCAAGTGTGGGTCATGGAAAAGATTAGAAAGGAAATTCAAATGTTCATGCTATTCAACAAAAATGAACACACAAATTACCAGCTCCTCTGGGACACAGCAAAGGCAGTACTCAGAGGCAAGTTTATAGCTCTGAGCTCCTACATCAACAAATTGGAGAGATCTGAAACTAGCAATTTAATGACACATCTAAACCTCCTTGAAAAAGAGCAGCAAGATAAACCCCAATCCAGTAGACGGAAAGAAATAATCAAAATTAAATCAGAATTAAATGAATTAGAATCCAAAAAAACTATAGAAAGAATCAACAAAACAAAGAGTTGGTTCTTTGAAAAACTTAACAAAATTGACAGACCCTTAGCAAATCTTATCAGAAAAAGAAGAGAACACACCCAAATTAGTAAACTCAGAGATGAGAATGGAAACATCACCACGGGAACAACCAAGATTCAGCACATTATAAGGGAATAATTCTCAAAACTTTATGCTAATAAGTTTGAGACCTTGACAGAAATGGACCTCTTCCTAGCAAATATTGACATGCCAAAACTAAACCAAGAAGAGTTAAACTATCTTAACAGTCCCATATCAAGCATTGAAATAGAAACAGCAATAAGAGACCTCCCAGCTAAGAAAAGTCCAGGACCAGATGGTTTTACAGCGGAATTTTACAAGGCCTTCAAAGCAGAGTTCACACCAATTCTCCTCCAACTCTTCAATGAAATTGAAAGAGAAAGCTCACTACTGAACACATTCTATAAAGCCATCATAACCCTCATCCCAAAACCGGGCAGGGACTCATCAAAGAAAGAGAACTATAGACCCATTACTTTGATGAACATTGATGCAAAACTTCTCAACAAAATTTTGGCCAATCGACTTCAACAATTCATCCAAAAATCATACACCACGATCAGACAGGATTCATTTCAGGGATGCAAAGCTGGTTCAATACACGCAAATGAATTAATATTATTCATCACATCAACAGGAGCAAGAACAAGAACCACATGGTTATTTCAATAGACTCAGAAAAAGCATTCGACAAAATCCAACACCCCTTTATGATGAAGGTTTTGGAAAAATTAGGAATCCATGGAACATTCCTCAATACAATAAAGGCTGTATATGACAAACCCACAGCCAACATTATACTTAATGGTGAAAAACTAAAGCCATTTCCTCTTAACTCAGGAACAAGACAAGTATGTCCACTCTTTCCACTTCTCTTCAAACTAGTATTAGAATGCCTCAATACAGAAATAAGACAAGATGCAGACATAAAGGGAATCCAAATAGGGAAAGAAGAAATACAACTCTCCCTCTTTGCAGATGACATGATCTTGTATTTAAAGAATCCCATATACTCCACTCCCAAATTACTCAAGCTGATTCAAAACTTTGGCAAAGTGGCAGGTTATAAAATTAACCCCCAAAAACAATAGCTTTTCTTTATGCCAACAATGAGAAAAGTGTGGTTGAAATTAGGAAAGCAACTCCACTTGTAATAGCCCCACAAAAAATAAAATGCCTAGGAATTAACTTAACTAAAGAAGTGAAGGATCTCTATGATGAAAACTTTTAAACCTTAAAAAAAGAAATCAAAACAGAACTCAAAAAATGGCAAAACCTCCCATGCTCCTGGATTGGAAAGATTAACATCGTGAAAATGGCAATTCTTCCCAAGGCTATCTACAAATTCAACGCAACACCTATCAAAATTCCAACCTCATTCTTCAAGGTAATAGAAGAAGCAATCCAAAAATTCATATGGAAAAGTAAAAGAGCCCGAATAGCAAAAACGCTCCTCAATGGAAAGAACACTGCTGGTGGAATATCAATACCAAACTTCAAACTCTACTATAAAGCCATAGTAATCCAAACAGCTTGGTATTGGCATAAGAACAGACCTCAGGACCAATGGAATAGAATTGAAAACCCAGAAATGAACCTACAGACCTATAGCCATCTAATCTTCGATAAGGGAGCTAACACAATAGAATGGAAGAAAGACAACCTCTTCAGTAAATGGTGCTGGCAAAATTTTCCTAAGAAAACTTAAGCTAGATCCTTCTATATCACCCTGCACCAGAATCAACTCCAAATGGATCAAAGACCTTGAACTCAAAGCAGACACTCTGAAAACATTACAGGATGGAATAGGAGAAACCCTAGGTCTCCTTGGCTCAGGCCGAAATTTTCTGAATAGAGACCCGGAAACACAACAAATCAAAGAAAGGTTGGACAAATGGGACTGCATAAAATTGCAGACCTTCTGCAGGGCAATTGACATAGCTAGCAGGATCAATAGAAAACCCACGGATTGGGAGAAGATCTTTACTAGCCATACAGCGGACAAGGGTCTCATATCTAAAATATCCTCAAAGAAACAACTGCCCAATAAATAAGTGGGCGAAAAACTTAAAGAGAAACTTCTCTGAAGAAGAAAGAAGGATGGCCAATAGACACATGAAGAAATGTTCAACATCCCTAGCCATAAAAGAAATGCAAATCAAAACAACATTGAGATATCACCTCACTCCTGTTAGAACGGCAAAAATCAAGAACTCTAACAACAACAGGTGCTGGAGGGAATGTGGACAGAAAGGAAATTTACTTCATTGTTGGTGGGAATGTAAACTTGTTCAACCACTTTGGAAAGCAGTATGGAGGTTCCTCAAAAGACTTCACATAGAACTCCCCTATGACCCAGCAATCCCACTTTTGGGCATTTACCCAAATGTTTACAAACAAGACCACACTAAAGCTACCAGCACAACTATGTTTATTGCAGCGTTATTTACCATAGCTAAGATATGGAACCAACCCAGATGCCCCTCAGTAGATGAATGGATCAAGAAAATATGGTATATATACACAATGGAATTCTATGCCTCCATCAGAAAGAATGACATTGCCCCATTTGTTAGGAAATGGAAAAACTTGGAAAAAATTATATTAAGTGAAGTAAGCCAGGCCCAAAGAAACATAGGTCCCATGGTTTCCCTTATTTGCAATATCTAGTAGATGTATGAGTCAAGTGGAAAAGGTCAGTTAATGTGATGTCAGGAAAATGAACCCTTAGATGTGTATTTTAATGTTTTTTTCTTTCATGCATGTGTTTCTAACGCATTTATAAGATTATCCCTTTGTTGCTTTGTATGTCCGTCCCCCACAGTATAACCCCTGCTTTCACTATATTTGATGTCAGTATAACTTGTGGAAGAGATGGGGAAAAAACAGTTGTTTAAGGATACAGGTGGACCTGTTTCAACAATGAGAAGTACAAGTTGTCATGTCCAAAATGAGCTTTACAAAGTCGGTGCTGGGGGGGGGGGGAAGGAATAGGATTGTGATGGGGGGGAGGCGGGTGGCTGGTAAGGGATGTGAAGGGTAAACAAAGGAGGAGGCTGCAATGCTTCGTAAGAAATGTATGCATTATCCTGCCCATGTAATTGTAAGTCCTCTGTACAGTATGTTCACAAATAAAATAAAATAAAATAAAAACAAAACACAAAGACACATCTCTTAGAGAAAAACTTTGTGCATACATTCTAAAAGACATGTGCATATGATATTCACAAAAATATTAGCTCATTTCACTTTTTGTCATTCATTCTTCAAATAATTTCTAAGCATTTCTTGGAAATTTGCTAGTCACTGAAAAGACATGAAGAGAAAATCCTCAAAAACTGAAACATACTACCTAAAATACAGTATAATGGTAGTATTATAATTATCTGTGGGGGAGAGGTATACAAACCTATAGGCATGTATGTGTGTTTCAAATAATGCAGTTTAAACAAGATGGCTCCATAGCTACGTATGTATGCCCATAGAAGATGAGGCTAAGTGAAATGAACTCCAAGACATGAACACTAGAAGTGTGTTTGTTGTTGTTGTTTTTAATGTCTACGTGACTTTTTTTGTTTCTTTTGTATGTTCTTCCCACTACATTTGTCCCCTGTTGTAACTGTATTAGATTTTGGTATCTTAGTATTATATATACATTTATTTGAATTAGGAAAGGGAAGGGGAACAACAGAATGGTGAGACAAAGAACTAATGCAAGAGCAATATACACAAGACAATATGTTGGAAATGATCATCTGTACAACTTGAGGGGTGGGGTGGGGGAGGGAAGTAAGAGAAAAATGAAGGAAGGGGTAAAATGTTTGACAAGAAATGCACTTACCACCTTACTTCTGTAAATGTAACCAATCTGTAACTCACCTTGACAATAAAAAAAATACTATCTTAAAAAAATAATTGGGATAATAAAATAGTATTGAATTTCATTCTGCACTACTTGATAAAGAAACAAAAATCAGCAACACTGCTCAGAATTTTGTAGATATTATTTTCTAGATATAAATGAATATAAGACCATGGATGGATCTATGTGAATGATTCACAAAAAGAAAAGAACGTAACTCATAGGAACACTATTTTTTAATGTAGAAGCAAATGTTAAAAATATTTATTACACATTTTGTATATCTCACCTGAGCTGCAAAAAAAACTGAGGTTTCATATGCCTGAATAGCTAATTAAAACAGCAAGTCAACTAAATAAGGGAAATGGAATTATGGCACTTTCTCAGCATAAATGAATCAAGAATTTCTACCTAAAAATAACTTAAAAGATTTGAATATTCAGTGACTCAGTTGTAATTAACATTATGTATGTCATAAAAACAGAAATGTAGAGTTCTGTCCATTGCTTGTAAGCCCAGATTATCAGTACGTTGAGCTCTGAAGCCAGCTTAAACCCCATATAATAAAATAATCAAAAAATGCTGGAGGCATGGCTCAATGGAAAGAGTGCCAATTAAGCAAATGTTTTGCCCTGACTCAGTAACTCTGATCCTCAATACACAAAAGGAAGGAAGGGAGGAAGGAAGGAACGAAGGAAGGACAAAAAAGGCTGAGCTCTAACATAGAATATAGCACAATTTTTTAAGTAAGTTTTATATGGTGAAGATACTGTAAAGAGGGGTTACAGTTACATGGGCAGGTTAATGAATACATTTCTTATCAAGCATTGTTGCCTCCACCTTTGTTTTTCCCCTACCATCCCTTCATTCCCACCTCCCCAACTATCCTACCTCCATCACTGCCTGAATTGTAAAGTTCATTTTTTGACATAGCTCTAGTACATCTCATTGTTGCAATGGGTCAACCTGTATCCCTACTTAAACATTTTGTTTCTTCCCTTACTCTCCCCAACTTATACCGACATCAGATACAGTGAAATCAGGGGTTATACCTTGGGGGAGGAATATCAAAAGCAACCAAAAAAATCACATGGTACCTTATAAATAAGTTAGAAACAATAGCAAGAAAGGAAAAAAATACTTGTGTCCCTATCATGGGGTTCATTTTGCTTAACATCATCTTATCTGTTCATATATACATAGCTTTTGACCTTTTCTGCTTGTCCCAGACATATACTAGTTATTGCAAAAAAGGGAAACCATGGGGCCTATGTTTCCATTAGGTATTAAAATGTTTTTCAATTGCTCCTGTGAACAAAATACACTGTTTTTTTTATTGATATCGTACATAAAAAGTTAAAATGTTAATATAATATTTTAAAATTATAGTTATATACTATGCTCATATGTTAGTGTGAAAATGATCATAAATTATAAAACGTGACTAAAATTTGATTTTTAAATAATTGAACTATTCTGTATTTGATACGGTAAAATGTGTCATTTTGAAAAAAAACAAAAAATATACTGTGTGAATCACAGTCACTTTTCATTTCATATATTAAATTGTGTGTGTGTGTGTGTGTGTGTGTGTGTGTGTGTGTGTGTGTTTCCTTGGAATTTTCACAAATGCACATACTAGGCAAACACTGAACTATAGAAATATACTTTGAATCAGAAAACTATATTAAGTATATATTTACTTACATTTGGTTTTCTCATTAACATATAATATACAGAGAAAATGCATTCACTAAGAAATATGGAACAAGAGAATTTTGCATATGTTTAGAAGAATTCTAGAATTGACGTACATATATAAAGGATGATATACTGGTGAAGGCAGGACAGTGATTTTCTCCAGCATGACCTTCATTAGGCTGTCCTTTCCCTTTCTAATTCATCTACTGATGCATTGGAAGGTTATTGAAAGTGAAGGTAGAGGTTGCATACAAATAATATATTCTATAACACCTCACTAAAATTAAGTATGCATATAATCTGTACAGTCACTTTGGAGTAATTGGACTCTGAAGCTTTCCTCTGTCTTAATTGGTGACAGAAATCCCTGACAAACCCCACTTCACTGTGGGGGAAAAAAAGAATCGATTATGATTTTCTGTGTTTCCTTGACAGCTTCTTATTCACATACTCACATGAAAACACATATATACATAGACATGCATATGTACCTTCATTTATAGGTACATGAGTGTGTAAGTGTACAAATTTACCTTCTAAAAGAATGTAAATGATTTTGACTTAAAATATAATCGCACCTGGTTTCTTCTAAATATTGGTCAGGAATCAACTGAGCATGCTACCAAAACTGATCAAAATTCCCCCCAACTCTTCAAAATATGAAGAGAATGTGTACATTCAACAATTCTGGATGGCTTCAGTTTCTTTCCACAGCAAGAGTATGTTAGTTCAGCAAGAGTTTCAACATTCTGTTCAAATGCAAAACGTTAAACAAACAACTGCGGTTGAGATATTTATGCCATTAACTATGAGCAAAGATATTCATACATATATCTGCGATTACCTGCTAATCATCAAATGGTATTACCTGTGACAGAGACTGCCATAAATTTGTAATTATTTATGTACCCAAAGTAAAATGAAATCCTGGTATACATACAGAAATAATAAAATGGTTGGCCAAAGCAATATGGAGAACCTATGCTAAAGAAAGCTGTTGAAGAGAAACTTGTGAGAGTTTATCTGATAATAACTGAGCATGTCTTACTCCATTGTAATGAGCCAATAGAAATGATCTTTGATATCTGCTTTTAAAGCAGCAATAATATTGAGGCATTATGGAAGAAAGTAATATATCATTTAATAGAATTTGTCAAAATTCTGTTTCTAATAGAGGCTTTTACAACCAGTTGGGAAGAATTGAAATGACATTTAGTCTAAGTAATTAACAGTCACTTTTTAGTAAGTGGATTAAAAACATGAGTAGAAATATACATATATGTGCAAATTGACATGCTTTTTTCTGTCCTTCATTGAGAAGCACAGGTGTGTATGTGTAGGTTTGTATGTATATGTGCTATTGTACACAGATGCATAGCTGTATGCATATTTTAGGGCATATTTATTTATACGTGTGTATGCATGTTTGTACATGTGTGGCTATGTGTTTCTGTGGATACGTTTGTGTAACTTTGTGTGTGTTTTATATGTGTGGTCATAGGCCACAGGTGTGAGCCACTGGCACCTGACATATTTTCCAGTTTCTATGTATGTGGGTTTGTGTGTATTTTTGTGAAGTCTAAGAGGTGCCATTAACCATCATAATTTCTTTTCTTTTTCTTGAAATCTAAATTTCCTAATTTTAAGTTGAGGAAATACATTTTAAATTGACTAAATGACATTGTCAATGATACTTGTCCTATACTTGAATAACTTCAAACATCTTGACTTTTCTTTTTTATGAATTACACTTACACTAACTAAGGCTGAGGTTTTAAAGTATTTGAACAGATGGCAAGCCTGTTTCTTTATAACCCTGCATTTAAGGTTGAAAGCATTCAAAACACATTTGTTTTTGTAAATACATGTTTTTAAATCAAATACATTATTATTAAAAATCATAATTAATTTTATTATTTAAACGTTAGATTTTTAAGCTGGGCACCAGTGATTCATGCCTGTAATAATGCAGGACTGTAAATAATGCAGGACTTATGGTATACATGTGGTGGTGGACATATTCTTAGAATTTAAGAGATTGGTGGGCACCAGTAGCTTATACCTATAATGCTAGCTACTCAGGAGGCTGAGATCTTTATCTGCAATAAAACACCAAAAAATGGGAAGTGGCATAGTGGCTCAAATGGTAGAATGCTGGCCTTGAACTGATGTGCTGAGGAACAGCGCCCAGACCCAGGGTTCAAGCCTCATGGCCGACAAAAAAATAAAAATAAACAAATAAATAAAAGTAAAAATTTTCAGGGGTAAACCCCTTTGTACACTAATTTTACATTAAAAAACATTAAAAACCGATCAGCGGTAATCTTTGCTACTTTATGCTGCTGTAGTAGTGAATACCTAATTAATGCAAAGTAACCGCTGATACTCTTATGGCCCATCACAACGCCATCATTTTGCTGCTTAAAGTGATTCACTCATATCATGACTTCATTAAGGACCCCAGCATTTCATAAATACGTTTTAAAACTTAGTTTCTATTATCATATACAAAAAATCAATTTCAGAAATATTCTGAGAGCTTTTTAAATATGAATTATGGTAGATTCTTGCTAGAAGTTCATAAAATGTGTTTTGATGTTGCATGCATAAGTTTTTATACTCACACATATTATTTTATCAATATATGCTATCATAAATTTCTAAGAAACCTGAAGATATTTCCTTGGAATGACCTACTAAATTGTCGATAAAATTATTTTTAAACATCTAATTTGTTAATTTTATTTCTATTAAAATAATAAAATAGAATAGAGTTTATATCACTTTATTACTGGCAAATTAAGTACTATATAAGGATGATGATCTTATCTTTTAAATTATTTATATTTTAAAATAATTATTTCCATATTAAATTATTTCCATATTTTGTAGTTGATATATTAGAAACACATTCTATAAAGCTGTACTAATTGAACTATCACTAATTTAAACTATATTTTAAAACCAAAGGAAATAGTATATTTATATATTATATTCATGGAAAATTGAATGTACATCTTAAAACTCAAAATCTCACATATGCAATTTATAACACATATTTCATCCTGTATATAATATTGATATGCCATCTTTTTGAATTATGTGTACATTAGTCAAATATTTAAATATACATATGTTATGTTTTGATAAAGATATATTGTTTACTACATTATTTATGATAATGAGAAGGAATAGAAAATATATATAAGATGCAATATTGATATATCCTAAAAATTAAAATGAGATATTTAATGGTGAATAAATGGTAATACCAGATAAGTATTGTCATATGCTTTCTCTTTCAACAACAACAACAATAATAACAACGACAACCATAATAAAACACTATACTTTTTATTCTAGACTTCCAACTGACTAGGACCATACCACATAAAATATATTACTTTCCTTAGTCATGTAAATGTAACTCATCTGTAAATCTGCAAAAATTGTATTGCAGATGTAAATTGTATATATCCCATAAACATATTTACTATAGTCATAAATATTCCATAAACTTTTCATGTAAAATATTTTATATTTTTATGCAAGACCAACTCCACAGTATTTAATGTTATTCATTTATATTTAATATGTTATATATATTTACAAGGTTCAATTCACTTTGTATTTTTTTATCTGGCCACCTACTAACACGAAGCATTGATATCCTATGGTGTTTAAACTTATAGCTAAAGATTCCTAAGTACTATAAGTCTATGTAATCATTACAGATTATTCATTTTACTTTTGAAATTAAATCCTTTTTAATATAATGAATTAGAATTGAATATTTCAAATTGATATTTGTTCCCCTTCATCTGTGTGTTCTTGTATAGTGGAAATTCAACAAATATCTAACAGTAATTCTCACACTTGAGTGGCAGTCAATGTTTTATGACTATTGGGAATTCATTAGAGATTCATCATATAATATAATCATGCTATTTTAATATTTCATTTTCTACAATTTCATATTTCCCATTATGATGAAAAATTTTATTTATATAAAAATATTTAAGTTCCCAAGGAGGAATATACTAATCATTTATCCAATTAAAAATGTATTGAATAGCTGCAAAGAATAAAGAAAGGATGTGATGAACTCTGTGTGACTAAATGTAATTAAGAAAGAATTGCAGATATGGAAAAATAAGTAGACAGCAGTGTGGGACAGCAGGACTAAGGGAGCCAGGGAAGGATGAAAGGAAGGAAGAATAAAATTCTTTTGTGGAGGGGGAGTCTCATTTAGACTTATGATATTATATATAGAATTCAAAAACATCTCACTGAAATTCTTTTCCCAATTTGAACAGAAAGGATTCTTATTTAAATTTCAAATTGGAAATCTCCTTCAATTTTTCAAACAGTTGTTAACCTGAGCATTTGCAATTTGAATAAAAAGTATGATGATTTCCAAGGCAAAACTTTAAAATTCAGGTTTCTCAAATGGGAATAGGAGAGCAATTCTCTGTGCAATGCATTGCCTGCTGTTTTCATTAAACAGGAACTGTGCTTTTGTTTGAACCTTTGCCCCATAAAAATAGACAGAAAAAAAATCGAATGAATTCAAGTCTAACAGTTTGAGTTTTTAGTATAGCTGCTGTATTTTACAAAAATATCAAGTACTTAAATGCAGGTGGTTTCATTCACTGTTATTTTACAAGCAGCATTCTTTGGATTGGAGCTGGTATTGATGCAAGTTATGCACATTACCACCCCCTCAGGAGCTGGATGAACTCAGCTACAGAAGGATAAAGACAGAGAAAGCACCTGCACAGACACAGAAGTTGCTGACTAGAAATACATGCTCTGTTTGTTTCTTTATTTGTATAACATGAGCAGCTAAATAAATTGCCTCTAAACAAACAAATCCCTTTAGATATCAACTACAGGAAAACTAAACAATCCAAGTGGCACATTTCTAGTGCCTTTATTTACCACGTTTGTCTTGAGAAATTTTTAAAAGGTTCTCATAATTATATTAACTATTCATTGTTTTCATTAATTTAAATATTTAGATCATTTTATATAAATTACATGTAAGTTTTGAAGGTGATAAAAATTGTAGGTTGTATTACAGTTTATGGATAAAAATTGCATGTAAATTATTTAGTGTATGCAATAATGGGTATTACATATATTATACTATGTTATATCATAAGATGTATATACATGTGTATATAATATATAATATTGGATATTAAAAGAAACACAAAGAGACTAAGATTCTTTTTTTCAGTTTGGATATTACAAAACTACAGTGTTAGGTTTCTATGAACCTATGATTGAATAAGAAAATGTTTTTCACAAGTTCACCAAGATTTTCCTAGGAACAATGGTTTATTGTTTGATAATTCAGAATTCCAGTGTGCAATGCTGAAAATACCAATAGAATATGACTTTTATGAATGACAACAGTGTACACTTCATGGAATATAATGTGTATAATAAACTTTGCAAACACTTCATATACTTTATTTACATATATCCAGGCTGCCATGTCTAATGTTGAGTAAAAATTTTATAGGGTCAGGTAGTTTCAAGGTATTGTGTAAAATACTGTTATGTGTGTTTCCATAAAGACACTTCTGAATGCTACTAACACTTAGTTGATAGACTGAGCGAAGCAGACCAACTTGCCCAGACAAGTGAAGCTTTGAAGACAGAAGAAATTCTCAAAATAGGAGCCTCCCAGATGACATTGAGCTAAGATGCTAAGATACATATACATACATATATATTTCTACCTCAATTCCTGTGTGTATTCTCTATTTGTGTATCCATTCAACCCCCCATACACATATGTATTCTTGTATATATATATATATATATATATATATATATATATTGTGTGTATGTGTGTTAGTATAATAGACCTATATTTATATTTACCCCTGTATTAACTTGTATATCTATAAACATATATAAATATATATTTATTTAACATATACATATGTTCATAAAGGAACTTAGATATATAGAAATTAATTATACACATATGACAGAATTAATGTTCATATATACACACATATTTATATAAAATATGTTCATATTTATACATATATATACACAAACATATAGAAAACTTCTACATCTGCACATGTACATGTTTGGTACTATTATTATCTATTCTACTTCCACAAAATAAATTACAATGAAACCACAATAACGTAGTATAAATGAAAATAAATTTATGAAAATAATGGTGGCATAGAAGTAAACCAGAGATTATGACAATTTAGAGGTGGTTTTTCACAAGTGGAACCCATTTGACCAATGAGAAGAAATCAGATCTATTCTAATGCTCTTAGAAAAGTTGGCTTTTCCTGTTCAGAAATCCTTAATTTTGGTGACAAATGAAAAAGAAATCTATAATATTTTATAAATTAATTCATATAAATTTTATATTAATTTCAGTGTGCATCAATAAGATAAGCAGTGAGACCTGGATAAAAGTAGATGTCTAATCAAAATAATAATTTCACATAAATATCCAAATTCCAGTGAGTATTTATTGGTTTCTTACAACATTTTTTTTTTTTTGGTCCGATTGTGGGGCCTGACGCTGTCCCTCAGCTCCCACTTCAGCCACAGTGCCACTTCCGGCTTTTTTCTTTTTGCTTATGTGGTGCTGAGGAATCGAACCCAGGGCCTCAGGCATGCAAGGCAAGCGCACTACCACTGAGTCACCTTCCCAGCCCCCTCTTACAACATTTTGATCTGCACGGGAGATGGGTCATGGACAAATGTCCTCTTCAGATATCACATCTAAAACTGGATTTACCATGTAGCTAGAGTGCACATAGATGTTTTTAATTAACAAAAGATTGACCGACTAGTAGAGAAAATATATGTCAGTTTCCTCAGTTTGCCAATTGTACATTATTATGAGTGACGGTGCAGCACAAATATCAAATATTTAACAAAAACAACAAGAAAAAGAAATACTTCATTGAACAAGCAGATGAGAATCTAGACAATATCATAAATGAGGGAATCATGCAAATTTAAAATGATAAACATGAGTAATTAAATACTGACAATGACAAGGCTCTAGGATCTATAAAGATACTTTACAGATTACAAAAGTAAAAGTAATTAAAAGAGGAGTACTGACTCTGTGGAATCATTCCAAACTTTTGCTTTTTTAAATTTTATTTTATTGTAAAGATTCCATACAGAGACGATACAGTTAGTTACATGAGTAAGGTAATGAGTACATTTCAAAACAATCACAAGAAAGAAAAAAAATGTACTCATTACCTTGCCAACGTAATTGTAACCCCTCTGTACGGTATTTTCACAATTAAAAAAATGAGTACATTTCGATGTTGTTCAGTCTGAAATCATGAGATCTCTCTTGAGATGACACCTGCAGCTCCCTGAAATACTGAGAGCAGCAAAATGGATTTCTTTTCTAATTCTGGATTACTGGCTGGCTGGGTGTCCTCACTGGATTTAAAGCTGGTAAGAACTGTGGGTTTGTTCTGTTGCTAAAATTGCTGATCTGTTGCCACCAGATTGCTTGACTTACCCTATGGTTTTGTCCTCAGATTTCCCTGACCCCTAGTGAGCTGGGATTGGAGCTGGCAGTCTCTCTTTTACTTTATATTATATAAAATCAATTTTTTCCATAGCTTTTCAGTTGTCCAGTTACTTCATGTGTAATGTCGGATCCTTCTTCTTTCTGCCTTCATTATAGTCTATCCTTTGTCATACTCACGCCACTTATTCCTGGACACATCCGAAGCAGCTTCTATTCTGTGGTATGAAATCACCCAAGAAACTGAACCTTGAATTATTCCATTAGGAGAGGATGCATTTTAGATAAAACAAGACTGCTTGAATAAACACTTGATCACAAAATCATAAACACTAAATCAGGATGTAGGCAGTATGTAACGGAAGAAAAAATGTAAAAGAAACAGATGTTTGATGACAGTAGAAGTAGTGGATTTAAAAGAAATTCAATGTATGACTACATCCTTGGGACCTACAAGTGGTAACAATTCCTCTTCTCTTGTGTCTTCAGAATTATAATGTGACATGAGTTTTTCCTCTTTCACTTTAGAAGATGTGAATAAGAGAAAACTGGAAATAGAAAAGTGAGCACTGAGGCCAGAAGTTAATATCCACAGGTTAAATTCTAATATTCATGGACCTAATGATCGTAATTCATTTTGTTGCAGCACATAATGAAAATTCATAACTAAATTACTATGTACAAATATAATATGGACAATCTTTTATAAGACTCTCATGCCTACACCATTGAAAACCAATTTTTTATTAGTTTTCGTAATTTCGATAAATCATGTTGTGGTCCTACAATTTATTATTCACTAACTTTATTAAATTAAATATGAGCCTGGAAACACTTTCATATTTCTTGATTAATATTTGCAAAACTATATTAAAATCTTAAACATACAACATGTATATTTCTTTGTCCAAATCTAAGTTTCAAAAAATGCAATGCATTTAATTTATAACAAATTTTTATAGAAAAAATAGGAAAAATATAGAAAAATAAGTATAAATTAAATATGTAATCAAAATGAAATAACAATATCATCACTGTAGAGTACATCCACACTCATACACAAACAATATTTGCACACATTATATGTATATGGGTTTTAAAACCATGCACCATAAATCTGAATGTTGTAATTCATGTGATAGAATATTGTCATTGCATGAATGATTTAACTAAATTTATATAAGTTATACATACTATATTATGTTAAACTTATTACAAATAAATATTTATATACTTAATTTTGTCATTTATGGTATGTAAAATAAATTGGTATTCTGATGTATAAGATAATCTTTGTAACATGAATTCTTATATTTTGGGTTTATAAGTTTTACTTATCAACCATATGACTGTAGTATTTGGGGATGTATTTTTTGCTAACAATTCTATAAAGCTGAGTTGAGCTATAATAGTTTTAGTAGTCCATTTGCTCAGAAAATTATAAATAACTTGTTTATACATTGGGGATTTGTCACTCAGACAACTTGCATGTTCTAATTTTTCCACCTTTATACAGGCATATATTCTTATTCTACCACTTCAGGTGAATAAATACAAAAATAATAGGACAGATTTTTCTTTCATTATCTTATTGATATAGACATATGTATTTCAAATTTTAACTTTATTCAAAGATACATATTATAATATTCAAAGAAAAATAGTCCTATTTAGTAGTTAATATTACTTATTAACTACTGCTTTCCAAAGTGTATAGCTTATGATGACCAAGACCTTAAACTCATATTACTAGGTGTCTGTATTTTTATTTAATACTTATATACTGATACACGATGGTCTTCATTATAATCATAGTATTGTGGATCCAATAATAATATTTATTGTCAATAATTCATCTAGTTCTTAATAATGCACATGTGGCCACATGACACAATTACTGATATGAAGACTGTTGACTTGGGGCAGGGATGAGAGAGGATTCCTCAGAATCAATTGTTTGTCTTGTCTCACTGGCATGATTCTCTAAACTTGCAATAGAGATTAAAAGAAAAAAGGGTGATTGGCTCTTAGTTGTATTGTTTAATTTGATTTCAATGCTTTATAAAATTAAGGTTTTTCTTTATCTGTTATGAATTGGATGTGCAGTGACAGCGCTAATGCTCAGACAAATGGCCCACTCTTTTCTTTCTGCAATAGACTTCTGTCAGTGCATTGTAAAATCCTGAGTGCTATCAAGATTGCTTATTAGGTTAATGTTTAAACCACTTTTGGAAATGTATTTGGCTCGTTGGCTGATGCTGTCTAGCATCAAATTATGCTTAGCTTATTTTTTTTCCATGCAGCTCCTGATCCTTAGTGAATTTTATTTGCCATACTAAGAATGCAGGGCAGCACTCTGCACTGGAACTTGTCTCAGCTTTGCTTCTCTCCACTCTTTTCTTTTTCTTTTGCATTTTCAGTTTTTTAAAATTTATGCACAGGTAATTTTTCCAATATGTCACAATAATACAATGGTAATAATGGTGAAAACATTGTTTCTTCTTGTAAGATGCTTATTAAAACTTTCATATTTGTTCCAAGTATTATTTATTTTAATCTTCACTACTGCTGTGATTTAAGTATTTCATTATCCCTACCTTACTAGTGAGTAAATTAAGGCTTTTAGAATTTAATTTATTTTCAGTATTTACACAGCTAAGTTTGCTTTAATTGTTTTAACTTACCTAGAAAAATCATAATTTTAAGAAAGAAAAGGACTGTTCATTTTTTATCACAGAGAATGTCCAATTTCTTGCTTATCATATCTCACACTTGAGGATTTCTTCATAAACTTTACTATCTTTTTGAGCAGGCCATTCAAAATTTTTCTGGCAAATTTAAGTTCACTGTTTATATAAATTAATTTATAAACACTTCATATTTCAATGGTACTATTTTTAGAGGAAGTAAAGAATATGTGTAGATATGAGTCATCTTTCATTTCTGAAGTTCTCAACACTGTCTTTATTCATAACACGGTTCATAAGGCTAATGGGCACCTTCATAGGGTATAAAATTATGTACTCATTTTTATTATACATACTTATCAGCAAAACAAAAGCCATACATCCAAAATGTTAATATACTTATGCATAAACTTATGTTCATGTCAACCCATATATTCAATATTATCTGGCTTCTTTATTGCTGTCTTTAAATAGTTAACATAAGCTTTAATGATTTAGTCACATAATTTAGCTCTTTGATCATACTCTTAAATTATTTCTTGTCTAGAGAACATTCTTTAAACCTCTTCCAAAACCATTTTTTTCTTTCTGTCCTTTTAACTCAATAAAAGTGGCCTTTCAAATTAGTGCACAGCAAATTGATATAATTTGTGACATAGTTTATGTGCACTTGCCTGTTTCCTTCCTGCTTCATCTTTTAGTTCTCCCTGTCTGTCTTCCACGATGGTTTAGTTCAATTAGCTAATTTGAACTATCTTTATCGCCACCCAAGAGCTTTTATTTTTATACTTATTAACCATCACATGGATTAAGAAAACTTCCATGACATTCTAATCACAAAATCTTGCCTTATCCTTAAAATTTGGAATTTCATTCTTCTAATTACTGTCACACCTTCTGGCAGGCCCAGTCTCTGGAGTACTTTCTCCTCCCTGTGTGGCCATTGTAAGCTTCTCATCTCCCCCAACTTTCCTCCAATGATTTTCGTTCAATCAACTAGATTACCAGGAGATCTCAAATGTAGTGACTGTGTGACACTAGCAGTCTTGAGACACACGAAAAACCAAAGTTTTCTTTTGAATCCAAAGCCTGAGAATTACACATTTAGAAAAAAATTACTTTCTTCAGAGTTTCCTCTTTTCCTTTGAGTCTCCAGTGTATTTGATGAAGAATAACACATTAGGAAAGACAACCAGTTCCATACTTAAACTTCTGGGCATGTTCTTTGTAGTGGTTAAAGTACCATTGTCAACAAAAGTCAATTAGAACTTGGGGGGAGAGTATCTTATTATCTACATATTTCTAATATAATCACATTATTTTTATAACAGAGACGATAAAATTTTAGGGGAAAAAAAAGGAGATTTAGTGCTGACGGTTCATGTTGTAGAGTACCTATATAAAAAGGGCAAAACCCTTAGTTCCAACCCCAGAACAAGGAAAAAATTAAAAATGAAATAAAAAACCAAAAGTATTTGATTAAGCAAACAGAAATGAGAAAAAAAGTCAAGGACACAAAACATGGAATGACGGCAGTTTGGGCAGGAATGGTTAAGGATAGGGAATCTTCTCTTATTTAAGAGAATGGAATTATTGGAAGATACATAATAGTTCCAATTCCTTACCTTTTGGAATTCTACCTTACAGAAATGTGAAAAGAACTTCATATATATTGTTTAAAATCCATTAATTGTGTGATTGTTATACAACAATTTAAAATAATTTAGTTTTCAATAAGAATTTAGTATTTTGTAAACAATGCAAAAAGAACAGCCTAAACATTAAAAAATTAAACAGAATGATTTCTTATTTGACAAGTCTTAATTCCAGAAACCCTACAAAGCTAGGTTGAAATTTCACATTTTCTCCATTGATTTTTCTTTCTCAAGCAATAGCTCTTTTGACTACCACCAGTAGATTATTTGGTACATGTTTACAACGTGAATTTCCAGGATATCCTTTCCTGAAATAACATTTGCTTTGCTACTATAAAAGAAATGTATAACCTTCTCTTTGTCATGAACATATACTTAGGACAACTTAGGTGGGATATGAAACAAAAATGAGGAATTTCAAACCCTATCAAATCTATCCAATTACTGTCTAATCAGCCCAAATAATGGAATGTAGATTAAAAAAAGATGCAACTTTGAGATCAGCCAACAGCCGACTAAGCACTTCAGTTTATCCTAGATTGTCTCTAACCCACAGAACTTGGCATAAACCTGTTGTAATCAGTAATAATCAATCTTTGAAATTTGTGCATATCAGTAATACACTAATGTAAATGTATTGCTATGGAAAACAGATTCTTTCATTAGAGATTTTAATACCTAGCATCCTAATGTGACTCCCAAGGCCAGTGTATTTGTTAACATGTTCCACAAATTAGAACAGGAAATGCAAGTCAATATAAAGCATAGATAACTTTAGTATGGTAACTTTAGTATGGTAAGGCTCTGAGATTTCAGCATCATTCCTTACAAACACATTATTCCATCTTTATGGTTAAACATACCCATACCAATTAGAACATCATTTGTTACAGAAATAATATGATAAGATCAGCCAACATTATTGCCAGCATATCTTACTATTTCTCAGGTATAATTATATAGGTCTCCTTCAGATACTTTTTTTTTTAAGTGTTTTCAAATGTGATGTGCATCAAGGCTATTTTCACTTTCAAAATTCAAACACTAAAGCTCAAGTGGATTAAATAAAATTTTTCATGGCCAATGTTGCTGGGTAAAAATATTTATTACCAATTCACCCAATTTGTCTCAGAAAACAAAAATAAATGGACATGTAAAACTGAGTTGACTTCCACTCTTTTATATCTGGTCATTACTATCATCATAATTTTTCAAATTATTTTTGTAGCATTAATGTACTTATGTAAAGCCATGATTTTTTCTCTCAACTTCTGGAAGTCTCATGGCGCCACTGTGGTTTCTATTCAGTGAGCTGAGACACATTCTTCTATAAAATGCATGCATTTAGATTCTAACCCTAGTGTGTGAGCTTACTTGGAGATACAGTCATTGTAGATTTTTTTTTAAAGATACTAATGGGCACTTGTGATGGATGCCTATAATCCTAATTTATCAAGAGGCTGAAATCTGAGAATCATGGTTTCACGGCAGCTTGGGCAGGAAAACCAGTCAGAGTCTTATCCCAATTTATTACTAAAGTCCAAGAAAATGCAGCTGTAGCTCAAGTGGTAGAGCACTAAAAAAAGGAAAATGACCTGACTCTTGAGGTAAAGTACTAGTAAGTTCAAACATAAAATAAATAAAAGTATAGAATTTATCACTGAGTTTTAGGTCAAAGTGAAAAATGCCTTGTGAAAATAGAAAGTTTTGGATAGATTTGTCTATTTTTTATGGAAGGCAAAGGATTGCCTACATTCTCAAGCCAAGAAAGATGGGCAAGAGATTCTCATTGAAAGCCTCTAGATGTAAGCAACTTTACTAACACATTGGTTGCAGTCTCCCAGGCTTTACAATTGTGAGAAGATAATAATTATTTGTTGTTGTAGTCTACTCATCTTGTGGTATTTTGTTATAGGAGCTCAAAGGAACTAGAATGATTAACTTTGACCTAAAATTTACCATGATCATGTTATTTATCAAAAACAAAAATAATGACATAAAATACTTTGACTAATCCCTGCATTTAGTCACATTAAGTTGGAAGTTTTTTTTAATGCTTGAAACTTAACTAAGCCCTTCAATCATGTCCTTCAATTTATGAGATTTAAAAGCTGTTTAATGCTCATAAATATTTTAATCTGGAAAGTCTCTTGCATGGTTATTCGAATTCTCATATCTGGGTATGTATGTACCCCTCAGCTTCCCAAGTTCATCCCTTCTTTATATTTTATCAGATTTACCCAATAGTAATTAACATGGTCTATGAAATATTATTCTAGATTGTTTTCCCCCCCCAAAATTAGGTCTGAATGGTCTAAAAGAGATATCATGCCTCCAAACTTATCAGACATCTTAGGTGTATGACTCTGTTAATTATAAATGTTGAAAATGTTGTGCTTGGCACCTCATGCCTATAATTCTAGTTTTTTGGGAGACTGACATGAGGAGGATGTTGGTTCAAAGGCAGCCCAAGCAGAAAAGTTCCTAAAACCCTTCGTTATCTAATAGCTGGGCACTATGCTGTATACATGTCAGGCGAAGCTAGCTCCTATCTGAGAATCTGAGATTGGGAGGATTCAGATTCTAGTCTTTCATGGCAGGAACGTTTGTGACCATCATTCTCAACCTATCTCTGTATATGGTGACTTATATAACTCATTGTAGCTATTGCTGGGAAGCCTAAAGTATAGCGATTATACTTTAGGAATGAGATTATGCATGAGCTCAGGCAGAAAGCAAGTCCTTCTCTCAAAAATAACCAAGGAAAGGGGGGACCAAGATGGCGATGGAGCAGTAGGGAAACGCCACAGCTCTCTCCAATCAAAAAGAGAGTTCGAGTTCCAAGGCTTAATCTCCCCAAGAGATGGACAACAACAAAAAGACGAACACTCAGAGAAAAACCAGAGGCGGAGAATAACAAAAAAAGAAAGAGAGGAAAAGAAGAATTTCAAAACAGAGAAAAGCGAAGACCCCTCCCCCAACCTTTACTGGCCGCGCGGCAGTGTGACAAGCCGCCGGCCAGCCGGCCCGGCAGGGGCTGCGGGAGCCCCAGAGTCACAGCAGAGACACAGGAGGCCACTTTCAGATCACCAGGTACTGGTTTGCAGAACAGTGGCTCGCCAGGAACAGAGAAACCTACCAGCCGGGAGTCTCCACGAGGATCCCACCCCCCCTCACTCTCCACCGGAGCAGAGAGGCTTCATCCCGCCAAAGCTGCAGCAGCGCCACAAAGGGACCTGTTGGCAGACCACCCGCCTGCCTGATCGCGATCGCAGCGACCTGGCTGGGCCGCTTGGGCCCCAGAGGTACCGCGAAGAAGCTGCCTGAGTGTGGACACTTTTGACCCGACAGCTTCGACAGAGGCAGAGACAGAAACGAATCACACAGAGCCACCACCGCCCAACCCAGCCCGGATTGCAACAACAACTGACAACCTACACCACACAGAAACAACCAGCTCCAGGGTGAGTACCCCACAGGGGAAGTGTATCCCTCAAGGGAGACCAGAGCTGGAGGGAATCCCCAGACCCTGACCTAGATTCCATACCCCAACACCCGGACCACAGGACCCACTAAAACTGGGAACTGTTTGAGAGCTCCACCAGCCCATGGAGCACACTCAGCTGGCCAGGCTAGAGCAAGAGCACCCCTGGAAGGGAGCTTAAATGCCCAAGCCAGGAACAGCGCCCCTGGGTCAAGACTAGCAACAGTAGAAGAAATTTGAACTGTGTCCCCCAGGCTGTATAACCTAGGTGGTATACACATCAGCACAGGCCTAATGAGTGCGCTCCAGGCTGCATAACCTAGGTGGTACACACATCAGCACAGGCCTAACTAGCGCTCTCCAGGCTGGGGCCGGAACCAGGCCCGGGGATCCGGCGCCTGAACAACACAACCAACTCCTCCCAATTGAAGTAAAAAGCTGAGCATACGCCTCAACAGAGGGGAGAAAACCAGGAAACAACACTCCCCAGCAAGCACGCCTGTGACAACAAAAGACCTGGAGGCCCAGGACAAGAGAAGCCCAAACCCCACCAAAACTCCACCCATATACCCTAGACTGGGAATTGGGCAACACAGGCTGCCAGCACCTGATAGTAAGCAGGAGCTCAGACTGTTAAGGCGGCTCAGCAATAGAGTGATAGTCTTGGATGTATGAGGCCCTGGATCTGATTCCTCAGCATCACAAAAGCAAAAAGGGTCAGAAGTGGTGCTGTGGCTCAAATGGTAGGGTGCCAGCCTTGAGCTGAAAAGCTGAGGGACAGCACCCAAACCTAGAGTTCAAGCCCACAACCAGCCCAAAACAAACAAACAAAAACACATCAGGAGCCCATAGCAGACTCCAGTATTTGGGAGAGTGCATCCAGAGCATCTGATCTTCACAAGAGCACCCGTAGGAGCAAACACAAGGAGTCTAGGCTGCTCAACCCTTCCAAAGGCGGGAACTGCAAGCAATCTACAGCAGAGAGCTGAGAATCCAGCTGGAAATAGGCTCCCAACAGAACCCAGATCAGGCACAGACTCTCTCTACCAATACAGAATCAGCAACCAAGCAAAGACAGACACACCAAAACAAAATTGAAGAGCAGTCTCCTGAACCTCCATGCGAAAATCACAGAAAAAAATCACAAGGTTTACCACCACCCAGGACAGCAAGCTCACCTCAAAAGCCAGCAGCCATGCAGGGGAGAGCCCCAGTGGGAGCAAAGCAGGAATGAAAGACAAAAGCTACATCCAAGGGTTGCTGGAGGCAATGACTCAAGAAATAAAGCGAGAAATTGATCAGAAATTGAAAGAGCACAAGGATGAACTATCCAAAGAGATACAGGGTATCAAACAAGAGATGCATGCAAAAATAGAAGCTGCACAAACCTCAGTAAGAAGTGAGATAAACGCCAAATTAGAGGTAATGCATACCTCATTGAGAGGTGAGATCAGTACTCTGAGAACCAACATTGAATCCATAAAGGGATCCATTTCCTCCATGCAAACCACAATAGAAGCCACTGTCAACAGAGTGAATGAAATGGAAGGTAGAGTGTCAGATACAGAAGACAGAATACACCAACTGGACCAAAAAGTGACAGATATGGAAAAATCACTCAAATTAAACCAAAGGGATATTCAAGAGCAAGCAGATAATGCTAAAAAATTTAACCTTCGCATAATTGGAGTAGACGAAGGTGAGGAATTCCAGAGCAAGGGAATGCAACACCTATTTAAAAATATAATCAATGAAAATTTTCCCCACCTCAAAAACGACCATCTTAACTACATCACAAAAGCTTATCGAACACCCAACAAGCAAGACCCCAGGAGAAACACTTCTAGACACATTATAGTAAAAATGATAGATCTGAATAATAAGGAAACAATCCTGCATGCAGCAAAAATGAAGAAGGAGCTATACTACAATGGGAAAAAAATAAGAATTACTGCAGATCTCTCCACACAAACAATGAATACAAGAAAAGCCTGGGAAAGCACCATACGAGCCCTGAGAGCCAATAACTGCCAACCCAAACTGATATACCCGGCAAAGCTAGCATTCACATTCGATGGAGAACTGAAAACTTTTAATAGCAAAGAAAAACTAAATGAATACATAAACATTAAGCCAGCATTACAAAGAATTCTAAGAGGGGGGACACAACCTGAAGAAAGCAACCAGGAACTGGGGACTGCCCCAAACAGGCGTTACTCAAAGTCTAACTGAGCAAGCACAGGAGGAAAGGAAAGAAGAAAAACTTACGAAAACGGAATGGCAAGGACAACAATGCATCTCTCTATACTTTCTCTTAATATAAATGGGCTGAATTCGCCAATTAAAAGAAAACGAACTGAGGACTGGATCAGAAAACAAGACCCATCCATCTGTTGCCTTCAGGAGACCCACCTCTCAGCCAAACATACAAACAAACTCAGCGTGAAGGGGTGGAAAAGGATCTACCAATCAAACGCCCCCAGTAAGAAAGCAGGTGTAGCTATCCTGATATCTGACAAAATAAACTTTTCATTAAAATCCGTACAGAAAGACAAGGACGGACACTACATATTAATAAAGGGAACAATCCAAGAGGAGGATATAACCATCATCAACTTATATGCCCCAAATATTGGTGCACCCAGATATGTCAAACAAATGCTCTCAAACTTACAGAATAAAATAGATCCCAATACGATAATACTAGGAGACTTTAACACACCACTCTCACCAAAGGACAGGTCTACCAACCAGAGGATTGGCAAAGAAGCTACCGAATTAAGAGAGGCCATACTTCAAGCGGAATTAACTGACATCTACCGAGTATTTCACCCTAAAACAACACAGTACACATTCTTCTCAGCAGCTCATGGAACTTTCTCCAAAATAGACCATATCATAGTTCATGCAAGGAACTTAAGCAAATAGAATGGTATCGACATAATCCCCTGTATCCTATCTGACCACAGTGGAATCAAGCTAGCTCTCAATAACAAAGCATACCGCAGAAATTTCTCTAATACATGGAAATTGAACAGCACACTCTTTAACAATGCCTGGATAACAGAAGAGATCAGAGAAGAAATAAAGCATTTCCTACAACTCAATGAAAATGAAAACACCTCACAAAGAAACTTGTGGGACACAGCAAAAGCAGTCCTGAGGGGCAAATTTATTGCCCTCAGTGCCCACATCAAGAGAATGGAGACAGACCAAGTAAATAATCTCATGTTGCAATTAAAACAGCTAGAAAAACAAGAAAAAATGGGACCTAAAGCTACTAGACGAAGCCAGATAACCAAATTAAAAGCAGAGATTAACCAATTAGAAAATCAGAAAACCATAACCAAAATAAACCAAACAAAAAGCTGGTTCTTTCAAAAAATAAACAAAATTGATGGCCCATTGGCTAGATTAATTAAAAAAAGAAGAGAGGAAACCCATATTAATAGGATTAGGGATGCCACAGGAAACATCACAACACGTACCCAAGATATCCAAACAATTCTAACAGACTACTTTCAAAAGCTATACTCTCTAAAGGAAGAAAATCGGGCAGAAATGGATGCATTTTTAGAGAAATACAAGTTGCCCAAACTGAGCAAAGAAGAAGTTAACCAATTAAATAAGCCAATATCCTATAATGAGATACAGGGAGCTATCAAAAGTCTTCCAACAAAAAAAAAGCCCAGGACCAGATGGATTCACAGCAGAATTCTATAAGAGCTTTAAACAAGAACTAATACCCATACTCCTCAAGCTCTTCAGAGAAACAGAGAAGGAGGGAGCTATCCCAAACTCATTCTACGAAGCCAATATCACACTCATCCCCAAACCAGGCAAAGACCCAACAAAAAAGGAGAATTACAGGCCAATCTCCTTGATGAACACATATGCAAAGATCCTTAACAAGATTCTAGCTAACAGAATCCAGAAACACATAAAAAAAAATAATTCACTATGACCAGGTAGGCTTCATCCCAGAGACACAGGGATAGTTTAACATACGTAAGTCAATAAATGTAATCCAACATATCAACAGAGCCAAGGTCAAGAATCACATGATTATCGCCACAGATGCAGAAAAGGCCTTTGACAAAATTCAACATTCATTCATGCTAAAAGCTCTGGAGAAAATAGGAATAGAAGGAACATTTCTAAAAACAATAAAAGCCATTTATGACAGACCAATAGCCAATATTATACTTAATGGGGAAAAGCTACAACCAATTCTCCTAAAATCAGGAACAAGGCAAGGATGCCCACTGTCTCCATTTCTCTTCAATATAGTCCTAGAACCCTTAGCCAGGGCAATAAGGCAAGAAAAAGACATTAAAGGGATCCGCATAGGGAAAGAAGAAGTTAAGCTATCCCTTTTTGCAGACGACATGATACTATACATCCACAATCCCAAAAACTCCATCCCCAAACTCTTAGAAATCATAAATCACTTCGGCAAAATAGCAGGATACAAAATAAACCCACAAAAATCAGTTGCCTTCCTATACACTGATAATGTACAGGAAGAGAGGGAAATAAAGGAGCAACCCCATTCACAATAACCTCCCGAAAAATAAAATATTTAGGAATTAACCTAACCAAAGATGTAAAAGAACTATTTAATGAGAACTATAAAAAGTTAAAGAAAGAAATTGCAGAAGACAGTAGGAAATGGAAAGACCTCCCATGCTCTTGGATAGGGCGACTTAATATAGTAAAGATGGTAATACTTCCAAAACTAATATACAAATTCAAGGCAATTCCTATTAAAATCCCAATGACGTACATCACTGAAATACAGAAAACAGTCCAAAAATTCATATGGAACAACAAAAGACCTAGAATAGCCAAAACAATTCTAGGGGATAAAGACAATATGGGAGGGCTATCCATGCCGAACTTCAAAATCTACTACAGAGCTATAATAACAAGGACAGCATGGTACTGGCACAAAAACAGACCCGAAGACCAATGGAACAGAATAGAAGATCCAGAAATAAATCCACAGGCCTACAGCCAGCTGATATTCGACAAAGGAGCCAAAGACATACAATGGAAGAAACACAGCCTCTTCAACCGCTGGTGCTGGGAAAACTGGGCAGCCACATGCAGAAAACTAAAAGTGGACCCCAGCCTATCACCATGCACCAACATCAACTCAAAATGGATTAAAGACCTTAACATTAAACCTGAATCTCTGAAACTACTGCAGGACAGAGTAGGAGAGACACTTGAACTAATAGGCACAGGAAGGAACTTCCTGAACAGAGTCCCAGGGTCACAACAAATTGGAGAGAGACTTGACAAATGGGACTACCTTAAAATAAAAAGCTTCTGCACAGATAAAGCTATCGCAACCAAGCTAGAAAGACAACCAACTAATTGGGAAAAAATATTTACCAGAAATATATCAGACTAGGGGTTAACATCCTGTATATACAGGGAACTCAAGAAACTAATCCCTCCCAAACCTAACAAACCAATTACTAAATGGGCAAGGGAACTAAAGAGGGACTTCTCAAATGAAGAAATAAAAATGGCAAAGAAACACATGAGGAAATGTTCATCATCCCTGGTGGTGAAGGAAATGCAAATAAAGACAACCCTGAGATACTACCTTACCCCAGTCAGAATGTCCCACATCCACAAATCAGCCAACGACAAATGCTGGAGGGGATGTGGAGAACGAGGAACGCTATTACACTGCTGGTGGGAATGTACACTCATACAACCACTTTGGAAAGCAGTCTGGAGGGTCCTTAGAAAGCTAAAGATTGACCTCCCTTACGACCCAGTCATACCACTTCTAGGCATCTACCCTGAACAACAGGAACCAATATACAAGGACACGTGCACCTCCATGTTTATTGCAGCACTGTTCGCAATAGCTAGGATATGGAAACAACCTAGATGCCCCACCACAGATGAATGGATCCAAAAATTGTGGTATCTATACACAATGGAATATTATGCAGCCATTAGAAATGACAAAATAATGGCATTTGCAGGGAAATGGATGGAGCTAGAAGGAATCATGTTGAGCGAGGTAAGCCAAGAACGAAGAGACAAACAGTACATGGTCTCCCTGATAAGTGGATGATAAATCCAAAATGTTAGGTGATATGACAAAACTAACAGGACTTAAGAAACAAAGAACTCCCACTCATCTGGTTGAACCACTACCAAATATCCCCATGCTGCTGATCACATATATTGTATATAACATGTGAGCACCGTTATATATTACAGACTGTGATAGACAATTTGCTCCAGGAAAGTTAGAATGAACTTGTGACTTTAAACGAGCATCATTATTCCACAATACTGTGAATTATCGGAAATTAAGTAATCACTTAATCACAATCAAAAAAAAAAAAGAACCTTGGGGAAGGGAGGGAGGGAGGGGATGGTAGGGGGAAAACAATGGAGGGGGTAACAATGCTCAAGAGGAAGTGTACTCATTACCTCACTCATGTAACTGTAACCCTCTGTATAGTATCTTTACAATAAAAAAATTTAAAAAAAAATAACCAAGGAAGAAGTGGAGCTGGTAATGTAATTCAAGAGGTAGAGTGTCAGCATGGTAAATGTAAAGGCACTCAAGTTAAATCCCACTACCATCAAAGCAAAACAAAATGCTGAAATTAAACAGTTGCTTAGGCTTGGGATTAAGAAAAAGGAGAAAGTATTACAGGTAGCAAGTAATATATATTTTCATTTAAGTATGTATTTACATACACATCTGAATGGCAAATATCCTATAAAAATTAAAAGACAAGAAAATTCACATCCCACCCAAAACCTCATTAAAAGGGAAAAAAAAACTCAGTGAAACATTTGCCTCTTACAAATCAGCACAAGATAAGGTTATTTTGTGAAACAATGATGAGGTTCAAATTTAGTTTTTCTAAATAGTGTCTATTTCTAAATAGTGTCCATTTTACTTGGATTTTTGTTATTAGGATTCTACTTTCTTTTATGGCAATATAACTTTCACAGCCAATAAGAAAAAAAACTGAGAATCTAATACTTAAGTTTTTAGATATGTGCAAATGTTTTGACAGATTTATTGGAATTTATATTATGTGTGTTTCCTTCATATATATGTAAATATTTATACAAACAGAAGAAGAAAAAGGGAAGGGTAAAGCGTTGAGAAAAAGAAAGGGAGAAAATAGTCAGACAGAGTCAGAGGATGTACTTTATCCTAGCTCTGTGTGTGTGTGTGTGTGTGCACATGCACACAAGTACATATTTGTTGTATGCTTCTCAATGTGTTGGAAAGTAGAAGAAAGATTAAGCATGCAAATTCAAGCACCTATATTCCCAGATGTCTTGTCTCAAGGGCAGTTGGAACTGACTGCAGCACATGAGGATCACAGCTAGGCATTTAATGCAGCATTTATGCGGAATTATACTTACGAAGAGCAGATTGAACTATTGAATCATCATACTGGGTAAAATCTACTAATTTCCCACATCTGCTCAAAGAAATTTGCATTTAGGTCACAGGCAGAAGCTAGCAGTCGTCTTCCCATATTGTAATCATTTTCTGCTAGAACTTTTCCAACATCCGCAACCAAACCAAGCCATCCTCCTTCCGGCACCTTCCACCCTTGCAGAAAATTCTACCTCTGCTCTCATTGCTGGGAATCTTGTAAGTGGCTTGCAAGAAAGTGACCAAGCCAAGCATTCACAACTGAAGCCAAAGCCAAAGAACGAGACACACTCAGGCTTGGTGCCAGTGGCTTGCATCTGTAATTCTAGCTCTTTGAGATTCTGAGACCTCAATGATTGTGGTTTCGCAAGAGTTTGGCTAAAAATGCCTGTGAAACTCCATCTGAAATTATCCAGCAAAATGCTGAATTGGAGGTGGGGCTCAAGTGGTAGAGTAACAGCCATAAGTGAGCAAGCCCAGGTCCTGAGTTTAACTCACAGTACCTAGAGGAGGGGAGGGGGAGGGTAAAGAGAGTGGGGGAAGGGAATAAGGGAGAGAAAGAGAGAGGAAGAGGTGAGAGAGGAGAGAAAGAGGCTTGCATAAGAGAAGTTTCCATAAGTTTTAGTAAAATTTTAAAAATATATATTAAATATGTACTCTAAATACATACAATTCAATGAAGGCATTTAAAGGACTAGAACTCGATTGAAGTGAAAGAATATGGAAAAATAGGTTTGTGCTGAATTTGATGTCACATTTAGTATAACAATAATACAAAACAGTGATGTTAGTTTTCCAGGACAGTTTTCCAGGATTATACTGAAATCACAGCTTATATCTAACTGAAAGCAAATAAAGACATTATTAAATATGAATAAACAAAAAATCTGTTTCAGATATTACTCATGTTCTCTGCTTGTATATTTACATATACCTCCTTGAATGTTGGAGGCTTTAAAAAATGCATAACACTTTATTTTTATAATTAACATGTATGTGTTACATTTAACTATGGAATGAAGATATCATTAAATGAAAATTAGAACATTTTTCTCATTTGACTCAGTAAATATTTCATAAGTTATACAATTACCTTGTTACTTTGCTGAGGAAAGTTTATTTAAGGGAAATGGGTATAGTAAGAAATGACACAGTTTGCAGATTTGGTAGAGAATTATGCAACAGTATTATTAAAGATGGACTTTTTGTATATATACACCACATTTTCTTGATCCATTCATCTACTGAGGGGCATCTGGGTTGGTTCCATATCTTAGCTATGGTAAATAATGCTGCAATACATATAGTTGTGCTGGTAGATTTAGTATGATCTTGTTTGTGATCATTGGGTAAATGCCCAAAATTGGGATTGCAGGGTTGTGGAACTCTATGTGGAGTCTTTATGCACAATGGAATTCTATGCCTCCATTAGAAAGAATGGCATTGCTCCATTTGTTAGGAAATGTAAAGACTTGGAAAAAATTATATTAAGGGAAGTAAGCCAGGCCCAAAGTAACATAGGTCCCATGGTTTCCCTTATTTGCACTAACTAGTATATGTCTGAGACAAGCAGAAACGGTCAGATAAGTTGATATAAGGCGAAATGAACCCAAAGATAATGACTCAAATAATTTTTTCTTTCTTGCTATTGTTTCTAACATATTTATAAGATGATTTCCTTGTTGCTTTGTATGTTCCTCCCCCACGGTATAACCCCTGCTTTCACTGTATTTGATGTTGGTATAATTTGTGGAGGAGAAGGGAAAAAACAAATTATTTAAATAGGCATACAGGTGGACCCATTGCAACAATGAGATGTACAAAATGTTATGTTGAAAAACGAACTTTACAACTTTGGCGCCAAGGGGTGGGGGTTGGGGATGTGTGGGAGGGAGATAGGATGGGATGGTAAGGGGAAACAAAGGAGGAGGCAACAATGCTTGATGAGAAATGTATTCATTACCTTGCTCATGTAATTGTAACCCCTCTGTATGGTATTTTCACAATAAAAAACAAAAAAAAAAAAGATGAACTTTTTAAATTAGAAAGACAGATTAGTACCCAGTGGTGGTTATAGTAAGATGCTTTATATTGATAGTTGAAAAATATTGTAATAGCATCCTAATGAGAAATACTAAGTTGTGCGTTCTTGAGAGTTTGAGGAGGAATGGGTTGAGTAATCAAAGGAATTAGAAGGTCTGGGTTGAGGCTATACCTGATTGAAGGAAGACCATTGGCAAAAGACAAAAATGCCAAACACTTCAATGAAACTAATCTCTAAAAAAAAGAGGTTACATAAGAGAAAAAAATAAGATTGAGACTCGAATAATTTAATTTTAGACATTTCAAATAAAAATTAAACTGAGCTAAAATGTCAATAAGAAATACTGTAGATGTATTCCTTTCTTTCTAGTTCTGAGATCTAAATGTCTGACACTAGCTTTTATACACAGATGAACTTGTTATGATAATTTATACACACACACACACACACACACACACACACACACACACACACACACACACACACACACACACACACACACACACACACACACACACACACATATATATTGTTTAACCAGAGGGGAACATCAAGTGGTAAGAAATTTTGAGATACAGTATCAACTTTTGAAACTTTAAGTGCTATGCATGTTTTTCTGAGGCCATTACTTAGCTACTATTAAACATTTTTTAAATTAATGATTGGGGTGATGAACCAAAGTGTATCTTTATTAAATTTGCTGATGACACCGATTTGGTAGGACAATTAGCACATTTAAAAGCTGGTTTGAAATTCCAAATGACCTTGATGAGTTGGAGAGGTGCCTGGATATAAACAAGATGAAACTGATTAAGTTCATGTGCCATAATTCATTCAGTCTATTTCTCATTCACAGTAGCCAAACCACTATGCAACTCTGTTGTGAACTTTTAATGACAATGCTTTGAACCATCTGTCTTCATTGTACTGCAGTCACAGCAAAAGTGAAGTCAAGATTTTGGGGCATCCAGCTGGCTTTAAACCAAAGTTGTTAGACTAATCGAAGTGATTTCACTGCTAAGCATCTGTAAGACTCCAGCACTCAGGTTTAATCACTCAGCCAAAATCACATGGGTCAGGTCATTCTTTTTTCCCCACCCTGGGCTGGAAATATCAACCAAAAAATCTGTATGTTGAAGAAGCAAATGTCATGTCACTAGTCACTCATGTACATAAAAGCAAAAGGAAATAGGATTGAGGTTCAGCTCAGTGGGAGAGCCAATTGTCTAAGCCTTAGAAACTCATGGATTGGACCCTCAGTACCATCTAAATCTAAAAAAATAGTAACTCACAAAGAAATATTTAATTACAAAGTGACATTATGCTACATTAGAAACAGTTTTTGAGGATTTTTTTATAGCTGACTTATTTCTTCAAGATGCTTGAAAATGCATATGTGACTACTGTAGTTTAAGAAGTAAACATAAAGCCAGTTGCCAGTGTTTCACACCTACTAATTCTAGCTACTGAGATCTGAGGATCATGATTTGAAGCTGGCCCAGGCTGCATGGGGCATGAGACTCTCAACTCAAATTAACCACTCAAAATTTGGAAGTGGCACTGTTCCTTAAAATGATAGAGTGCTAGCCTTAGGCTCAAAGACATCTCCCAGGCCCTAAGTTCAAGCCTCACAACATACAACAACAACAACAACAACAACAACAGAAGTAGGCATGAATAAAAGAAAATAAAAATTTACTGCAAAAGTAACAATGATGTTGACACTTTGTTATTTAAATTTTAAGGTCATGGTATATAATAAACATCTTACATAAAATTTAAATTATGAAGACATAACATTTTAACAAATTTTCAGAAGTGTGTCAGTAGTCTGATACTCATCCATCTTTTATTTCCTGTAGCCAATTTATCTAAAGTTAAGAAGAAAAAAAATCTAAGAAAGGTAGGGTTGAGGGTGAGGGTGAGGGTTAAAATATGCATGAACTACAGGAAGAATGCAGGCTGGGTAATCAAGATTTGAGACTAAGCCCAGGGAAAATGTGTAAAATCCTATGGTAAAATAATTTCAAGGCCAAGTGAGATGAAAGTGTCCTCAACTGGTAGAGTGTCTGCCTACTAAGTACAAGGCCCAGAGTTCAAATGCCAGTACAAGCCTCCTCTCCCAAATGTTTGTGTGTGCGTGTGTGTGTATGTGTGTGTGAGAGAGAAGAGAGAGAGAGAGAGAGAGAGAGAGAGAGAGAGAGAGAGAGAGAGAGAGAGAGAGAGAGAGGAGGGAGGGAGGGAGGGAGAGAGGGGGAGAGAGAGAGAGAAAGGGAGACTGTTTTGTATAAAGAATACATACTGAATGAATATATATGTCTGCCTGTGGGGATGTCTGTGTGTGTGTTACTGGGGCTTAAACCCTTACCTTGCATATTCATGTAGTTTTTTGAGGCACATCTCAACTTCTGGCTTTTATCTGGTTAATTGGATCCTCACATCTCATATCTTAGCCTTCCTAGGGGGTAAGGATTATAGGTGTGAACCCAGATCCCAAATGAATATTTTTTGGTTCATCAAATTATATGTTGAAAACAAAGTAACATGTTGAAAGGAAATCATTCGAAAACAAATCCAGAGGGGGGAAATGGTTAATTAATAGTTAGTTAAAATAGGCCCTACACAACTCTATTCTAAGTTTTCTGAAATATGCCCATTGTCACTATTTCTTTCCTATGTACTTGGCATGCAGGAAAACCTATGTTTGCATGCTATAATATATCTGTATACATCCAGAAAAATCATAGCTTCCTCAGCTCCCATGTGTTAAATGTGTACAAATAAAGTACTTTTAACAATAAAACAATTAAGTTGATCAGATTTTGAGAAGTTATATGACAGTGAGGATGTGTTTTACAATGTCTGCCTTTCAGAAATGATACATTATTTGAGTAGTTTTGCTCCTCATAATTGCATCAAATGTTTAATTATATTATTTATACTTTTCTAAATCTAAAAGTATTAAAATGTACTGGGATACAATTTTTGAGCTATAAAAAATCTTCTAAAAGCCTAATGTACATTACTATAAATGATTTCTATCTTTCCTATCTTGTTTTACTGAGATTATAAATGATTTTCTTTCTCTTATTTTTCTCTCTTAATAAAGGAAGATAGACAACATAATAAACTAGCACAGCTAGGAAAACAATAACAACTAAAAACAATAATTCAATGTGGGATGATATTACCAAAGTGTAACTCCTAAGTGTATAGAGTAAACATCACTGTTTTTAACACTATGAAAACAAGCAGTCATGTTTCCTTATCTCCTAATAATAAGTTTCATCAACATCCTGAAAGGAGGGCTGGGATGTAGCTCAGTGGCAAAAGCACTTGCCTAGTAAGTGCAACGTCCTGGGTTCGATCCCCAGTACCAAAAAAAAAAAAAAAAAAAAAAAAAAAGACAAAAAACATCCTGAAAGGGACACATTTTTTTTTCTGCTTTGAGAAAGATAATTTGGTAGTACTGTCATAAAAATCAAATTTCCATCACAGTATCAGACTTTGTCACAAAATTTAAAGCACCATTTCCCATGAGACAAATGGAAATCCACTGTCAGGTTCTGTGTGTTTTCCTCCCCAGCTTTCTGTGATGCACTGACCCCAGGGAAATAGATACACTCTACTCAAAAGATTTACTCTAAACTAATAAATACCATCCTAGAATGGTCAAATGCAAAGCATTCTTTTATCCTTTTTCTGTTATTTTGTTTTTTCTCTATACCTGATTCATAAAATCTATGATATATTTGATGATATTGGAATGATTTAAAAAACATTTTAAGATGAAATTGTGGGCTTCAAAAATGCAAATGTCTTACAATATCAGCTAAGATTATTTAAATGATTTGCATCAAATAGTTACTCATTTTGGAAATCTTTTCACAAAACATAGTTTTACATCCATAAGTACTCCTTTGCTACAGAGTCCAAACTTCATTTTAATATCAAAGCTGAGATATTTGCTATGTACTTGCTCTTACATTTCATCTCCTGCATCTTTCTTCTTCCCATTTAATGAGCTGTGAGCTCCAGGAATCAATGACAATCCTCCAAGCAACAAACATGCTGTATCAAACCGGTGTTGCTTGGTTTGGAAGGCTTTTGATAGTACCTTCACGAAGCTGTCAATACCTTCAGATCGCTTCAGGATGATAGACATATTTAAGTAGCCAATTTATTTAAGAATTATGCAAGCTGTGCACTGGTGGCTCACAACTGTATTTCTAGCTATTCAGGAGGCTCATGGTTTGAAGCCATCCTGGGCAGGAATGTCCATGAAACTTTTAGCTCCAATTAACCACTAGAAAACCGGAAGTGGAGATGTGGCTCAAATGGTAGAGCTCTGAAAGATTAAAAAAAAAAGAAGGAAGGAAAGAAGGAAGGGAGGGAAGAAAGAAGGTAGGGAGAGAGGAAGGTAGGAAGGAAGGAAAGAGGGAGGGAGGGAGGGAGGGAGGAAAGGAAGGAAGAAAGGAAGGAAGGAAGGAAGCAAAGTAGTTAGGTTAGAATTCAAATAATCTATAATTCTAAACATGTTTGTAATACACCCATTCCAATGGTTTACAGGATCAAGGAAGGAAAAGATACTAGACACATGAAGAAATGTTCAACATCCCTAGCCATAAAAGAAATGCAAATAAAAACAACATTGAGATATCACCTCACTCCAGTTAGAACAGCAAAAATCAAGAACTCTAACAACAACAGATGCTGGAGGGCATGTGGACAGAAAGGAACCTTACTTCATTGTTGGTGGGAATGTAAACTTGTTCAACCACTTTGGAAAGCAGTATGGAGGTTCCTCAAAAGACTTCACATAGATCTCCCCTATGATCCAGCAATCCCACTTTTGGGCATTTACCCAAATGTTTACAAACAAGATCACACTAAAGCTACCAGCACAACTATGTTTATTGCAGCATTATTTACCATAGCTAAGATATGGAACCAACCCAGATGCCCCTCAGTAGATGAATGGATCAAGAAAATGTGGTATATATACACAATGGAATTCTATGCCTCCTTCAGAAAGAATGACATTTCCCCATTTGTTAGGAAATGGAAAGGTTTGGAAAAAATTATATTAAGTGAAGTAAGCCAGGCCCAAAGAAGCATAGGTCCCATGGTTTCCCTTATTTGCAATATCTAGTATAGGTATGAGTCAAGCGGAAAAGGTCAGATAATGTGATGTTAGGAAAATGAACCCTTAAATATGTATTTTAATGTCTTCGTTTCTTTCATGCATGTGTTTCTAACACATTTATAAGATTATTTCTTTGTTGCTTTGTATGTCCCTCCCCCACAGTGTAACCCCTGCTTTCACTATATTTGATGTCAGTATAACATGTGGAGGAGATGGGGACAAACAAGTCGTTTAAGGATTCAGGTGCACCTGTTGCAACAATGAGAAGTACAAAATGTCATGTCAAAACCAACTTTACAATGTCGGTGTGGGGGGGGGGAGGGGGGTATAATTGGGTGGGGGGAGGGGGGAGGCTGGGAAGGGATGTGAAGGGTAAACAAAGGAAGAGGCTGCAATGCTTGGTAAGAAATGTATGCATTATCCTGCCCATGTAATTTTAGCCCCTCTGTACAGTATGTTCTCAAATAAAATAAAATAAAATTAAAAAAAAAAAAAGATACTAGCACAGTTAGAGGACAGGCTTTCAAATCTGACTTACAGTAAAACACCAATTCCCAAAGGCCAGAGAGCAGGGCCCTTGAAGGCTTCTGCTCCAGTGAACTACCTCACTATTGTTAACCTAATGATAGCCTGAGGCTTTCCCAGAACCTGAGGGAGGCATTTTAATTAAACTCATTACTTTAACAGGCTGAGAAAAAGCCTGACTTCTTGTGTAACTCTGTAACAAATTTTTCAGTTTCCTGCCAATGCTGTCCTTGTAACCAATTAAGTTGCTTTTACAGCCTGCTTCTGTTTTGAACCTGTAATTCTGCCCCCTAATCTTGCAGACCTAGATCTCTGCACCCATTCTGCCTTTGTGAAACTTGTTCTTTTTTTGGGGGGGGGGGATCCCGTTGTGGGGCCTGAACTCTGGGCCTGGGTGCTGTCCCTCAACTCTTCAGCTCAAGGGTATCACTCTACCACTTGAGCCACAGCGCCACTTCTGGCTTTTTTCTTATGTGGTACAGAGGAATTGAACCCAGGGCCTCATGCATGCAAGGCAAACACTCTACCACTGAGCCACCTTCCCCAGCCCATCTTCTCTATTCTTGAAATATACTGTTACATTGAAGAGTTCTTCCTGCTAACACAGCTATGGGATGGATCCTGAAAATGTCATTTGAACCCAGGGTTGGTTAATGATGTCTCTTTTATGCTTCTAGATGCTTAAGAAATCTACAAGTAACTTCTTATCACATAAGGCTTAGGAAGCAAATTTCTAAAAGTTTGACCTTTCAGAACCCTGAAGGACAGAAGGTTATTATCCTAGAGACTGAGAGCTGGGCAGATGGATTTGCTGCACTTAATCCCTTTGTTGCACTTAATTCTGGCTCAAATCCTAGTTTATTTCCTAGCTTGGTGCTCTTAATCTTAGCTACTCAGGAGCTGGACCTCTGCTTCTGGACCTCTGCCTTTAGTTCAGGGACCATGCACTGGCCATGGTCAGCCCTGCCAGTGTACTGGCATAGGTGACTTTGCCAAGATTTGTCGTAGGCCTCTCCAGCCCTTATGTCAGAGGTCTACATAAGCACACATTTTCCACTATTTATTTTTTTTTACTTTGCTCTCTGTTTTGTTTTGCTTTGTGCCACTGCAGGAGCTTGAACTCAGAGCATTGTCCTTTCATTTCTCCTGAAAGCCAGTACTTAACCATTGAACCACAGCTTCACTTCAGGCCTTTTTGTAGTTCATGGGAGGTAAGTGTCTCATGAACTTTCCTGTCCAGGCTGATTCCTAGTGGTGATCCTAAGCTCTCCTACCCCACCCCTGAAGAGCTAAAATGACAGGTAAAAGCCCCTGGGGCCAGGTGCTGGTGGCTCACACCTGTAATCCTAGCTACTCAGGAGGCTGAGTTCTGAGGATCTCGGTTCAAAGCCAGCCTGGACAAGAAAGTCTGCGGGATTCTTATATCCAGGTAACCATCAGAAAACCAGAAGTGGCTCAAGTGGTAGAGCACTAGCCTGGAGCTGAAGAGCTGAGGGACAGCTCCTAGGCCCAGAGTTCAAGCCTCATGACTGACAAAAAGAAAAAAAAAGCCCCTGAGGCCTGGCTGTCTTGTCTATGTTCATCAATATGTCTGTCTCTTTACATAACCATTAACCAATGTAACTTTGAAATTCATCTTACAAGTTTCATTTCATAGATATTTAGTAGAATTCATCAAGAAGTCAAATGTGGACCACAGTTCTTCTATTTTTAAAAGGATATCATGCATTAGTAATCAAAGACATACAGATGTTCTGAAATTTCTGAAGTCAGTTTTTGTAACCTCTAGACATTTTCCCATGGTGTTTAATGTTTGGAGCTATTGGTATTGTTTGTAGGATACCCAATGATGGTATGTCGTTCTTCATTCCTGTTCTTCATACTAGTTTTTCTTAATGCCTTTCTCCTTTTCGATAATGAGCTTATCTTTTTTTTTTTTTTCAAAATCCTTAGTATTTTTATTAGGTCTGTGAATGTTGCACGATCTCAGTGTATTTATTTTATTTTATTTTTTCTGGGTCTTCAATTCTTTTTTTTTAATTTTAATTTTTATTTTTTGTGAACATACTCTACAGAGGGGTTACAATTACATGGGCAAGATAATGAGTACATTTCTTATCAAGCATTGCAGCCTCCTCTTTGTTTTCCCTTTACATCCCTTCCTAGCCTCCCCCCACCCCTCCACCCAATCCCCCCCACACACACCAAAGTTGTAAAGTTCATTTTTGACATGACAACTTGTACTTCTCATAATTGCATCGGGTCCACCTGTATCCTTAAATGACTTGTGTTTCCCCATCTCCTCCACAAATTATACTGACATCAAATATAGTGAAAGCAGGGGTTATACTGTGGGGGAGGGATATACAAAGCTACAAAGAAATAATCTTATAAATGAGTTAGAAACAAATGCATGAAAGAAAAAAACATTTGAATACATATCTAAGGGTTCATTTTCCTAACATCACATTATCTGACCTTTCCTGCTTGACTCATACATATACTAGATATTGCAAATAAGGGAAACCATGGGACCTATGTTTCTTTGGGCTTGGCTTACTTCACTTAATATAATTATTTCCAAGCCTTTATAGGAGAAACCCT